>NC_132783.1:562500-787500 GCF_048418805.1 Vulpes vulpes | reverse complement strand
GGGTTAGAGTTTGGATTAGGGTTAGGGTTAGGGTACGGGTTAGGGTTACGGTTAGGGTACGTGTTAGGGTACGGGTTAGGGTTAGTGTTAGGTTTAGGTTTAGGGTACGGGTTAGCAATACGGTACGGGTTAGTGTTAGGTTTAGGGTACAGGTTAGGGTAAGGGTTAGGGTATGGGTTAGTGTTAGTGTTCTGGTAAGGGTACGGGTTAGGGTTAGGGTTAGGATTAGGGTATGGGTTAGGTTTAAGGTTAGGGTTAGGGTTAGGGTACTCTTTAGGGTTTGGGTTAGGGTACGGTTTAGGGTTAGATTAAGGGTTAGGGTTAGGGTACAGGTAAGGGTTAGGGTACGGGTTAGGGTTAGGGTGAGTGAATGGGTTAGGTTTAGTGTTAGGGTTAGGGTTAGTTTAAGGTTAGGGTTAGGGCTGTGGACGGGTTAGGGTCCGGGGCGGGGGGTACGGATTAGGGTTAGGGTACGGGTTAGGGTTAGGATTAGGGTTGGGTTAGGGTTAGGTTTAGGGTTAGGGTACGGGTTAGGGTTAGGGTACGGCTAAGGGTTAGGGTGAGGGTACGGGTTAGGTTTAGGGTACGGGTTAGGTTTAGGGTTAGGGTTAGGGTACGGGTTAGGGTTAGGGTTAGGGGAAGGTTACGGGTTAGGTTTACGGTTAGGGTACGGGTTACGGTACAGTCTAGGGTTAGGGTTAGGGTTAGGTTACGGTTTAGGGTTAGGGTCAGGTTACGTGTTACTGTATGGGTTAGGGTTAGGGATAGGCTACTGGTTAGGGTTAGGGTTAGGGTTAGGGTTAGGGTACGGGTTAGGGTTAGGTTTAGGGTTAGTGTCAGGGTTAGGGTACTGGTTAGGATTATGGTTAGGGTTAGGGTTAGGGTTCTGGTTAGGGTTAGGCTTAGTGTTAGGGTTAGGGTACAGGTTAGGGTTAGGGCTGGGTACGGGTTAGGGTAAGGTTTAGGGTACAGGTTAGGGTTAGGTTTAGGTTACGGGTTAGTGTTAGTGTTAGGGTTAGGGTACGGGTTAGGGTTAGTGTTAGGTTACTGGTTAGGGTTAGGTTTAGGGTACGGATTAGGGTTAGGGTTAGATTTAGGTTACGGGTTAGGGTTAGGGCTGCGTACGGGTTAGGATAAGGTTCAGGGTTAGGGTTAGGGTACGGGTTAGGGTACGGTTTAGGGTTAGGGTTAGGGTACGGTTTAGGGCTAGGGTTAGGGTACGGATTAGGATTAGGGTTAGGGTAAGCGTACACGTTAGGTTTAGGGTTAAGGTACGGGTTTGGGTTAGGATTAGGGTTAGGGTACTGTTTAGGATTAGGGTTCGGGTAGGGGTTAGGGATAGGTTTAGGGTTAGGTTTAGGGTACGGGTTACAGTTAAGGTTATTGTTAGGGTTAGGGTTTGGTTTAGGGTTAGTGTTAGGGTTAGGGTTAGCTCACGGGTTAGCAGTAGGGTTAGGGTTAGGTTTAGTTTTAATATACGGGATAGGGTTAGGGTTAGGGTACCGGTTAGGGTTAGGGTTAGGGTAAGAGTACAGGTTAGGGTTAGGGTTAGGTTACGGGTTAGGGTTAAGGTTATCGTGGGGTTAAGATATTTGTTAGGGTTAGGGTTAGTGTACGGTATAGGGTTAGAGTAAGGGTTAGGGTTAGGGTACGGGTTTGGGTTAGGGTTAGGTTTAGAGTTAGGGTTAGGGTACGGGTTAGGCATAAGGTTAGGGTTAGGGTTAGGTTTAGAGTTCGGGTTAGGGTTAGGGGTAGGGTACGGGTTAGGGTTAAGGTTAGGGTTAGGGATAGGGTACTGGTTAGGGATAGGGTGAGGGGATGGTCTAGGGTTAGAATACGGGTTAGGGTTAGGGTTATGGTTAAGGTTAGGGTACGGTTTAGGGTTAGGATGAGTGTTCACGTTAGGGTATGGGTAATGGTTAGGGTTAAGTTGAGCGTACTGGTTAGGGTTAGGTTTAGGGTTAGGGTTAGGGTTAGGGTATGGGTTAGGGTGAGGGTTAGGGTTAGGTTATGGGTTAGGTTTAGGTTTAGGGTCCGGGTTAGGGATAGGGTTAGGTTTAGGTTACGGGTAAGGGTTAGGGTAGGGTACGGGTTAGGGTTAGGGTTTGGGTTAGGTTTAGGGTACTGGTTAGGGTTAGGGTTAGGGTTTGGGTATGCGTTAGGTTCAGGGTTAGGGTTAGGGTTAGGGTACGGGATAGGGTTAGGATTAGGGTTAGGGTACTGGTTAGGGTGAGGGTTAGGGTTAGGGTTAGTGTTATGGTACAGGTGAGGGTAGGATTAGTGTTAGGGTACGGATTAGGGTTAGGGTTAGGGTTAGGTACGTGTAAGGGTTAGGGTTTGGGTTAGCGTTAGTGTTAGGGTACGGGATAGGGTTAGGGTTAGGGTTAGAGTATGGGTTAGTGTTAGGGTTAGGGCTGGGTACGGGTTAGGGTTAGTGTTATGGTACAGGTTAGGGTAGGGTTAGTGTTAGGGTACGGGTTAAGGTTAGGGTTAGGATTAGGTACGTGTAAGGTTTAGGGTTCGGGTTAGTGTTAGTGTTAGGGTACGGGATAGGGTTAGGGTTAGGGTTAGAATACAGGTTAGTGTTAGGGTTAGTGCTGGGTACGGGTTAGGGTTAATGTTCGGGATAGGGTTAGGGTTAGGATACGGGTTGGGTTTAGGGTTAGGGTTAGGTTTAGGGTATGGGTTAGGGTTAGTGTGAGGGTTAGGGTTAGGAAACTGGTTAGGGTTTGGTTAAGGC
This sequence comes from Vulpes vulpes, assembly GCF_048418805.1. NCBI lineage: Eukaryota > Metazoa > Chordata > Mammalia > Carnivora > Canidae > Vulpes > Vulpes vulpes. The sequence goes on along the minus strand of NC_132783.1, from coordinate 784,760 downwards.
TTAGAGTTAGGTCACGAGTTAGGTTTAGGGTACTGATTACGGTTAGGATACGGGTTAGGGTTAGGGTTACATTACGGTTTTGGTTAGGGTACGGGTTAGGGTTAGGGTACGGTTTAGGTTTAGGGTTAGGGTTCGGGTTATGATTAGTGTTAGGTTATGGATTAGGTTTAGGGTTAGGGTTAGGGTACGGTTTATTTTTAGGGTAAGGTTAGGGTACGGGATACGGTTATGGTTAGGTTTAGGGTACGGGTTAGGGTTAGGTTTATGGTATGGGTTAGTGTTAGCGTTAAGGTTAGGATTAGGGTTAGGGTAGGGTTAGGGTTAGAGTTAGGGTTAGGGTTAGGGTTAGGGTTAGGGTTAGAGTTAGGGTCTGGATACGGGTTAGGGTTTGGGTTGGGTTAGGGTTAGGGTACGGGCAAGTGTTAGGGTTAGTGTTACGGTAAGGGTTAGGGTATGGGTTAGGTTTAGGGTTAGGGTATGCCTTAGGGTTAGGGTTAGGTTTAGGGTTACGGTACAGGTTAGGGTTAGATTAAGGTTAGGGTACGGGTTAGGTTTAGGGTTAAGGTATATGGTAGGGTACGAGTTAGGGTTAGTGTTAGGGTTAGGGTACGGGTTATGGTACGGGTTAAGCGTAGGGTTAGGGTTTGGGTGAGGGTACGGGTTAGGTTTAGGTTAAGGGTACGAATATGGGTTAGGGTTAAGGTTAGGGTTATGGTGAGGGATAGGGTACGGATTAGGGTTAGAGTTAGGGTACTGGTTAGGGTTAGAGTTAGGGTTAGGGTTAGGGTTAGGGTACTGGTTTGGTTTAGGATTAGGGTTAGGGTACGGGTTCGGTTTAGGGTTAAGTTTAGGGTTAGGTTTATGGTATGGGTTAGTGTTAGGGTTAAGGTTCGATTTAGGGTTAGGGTAGGGTTAGGGTTCATGTTAGGTTTATGGTTAGAGTTAGGGTGAGGGTTAGGGTTAGGGTTGGGATTAGGGTTAGGGTAGGGTTAGGGTTAGAGTTAGGGTAGGGTTAGGGTTAGAGTTACGGTGTGGGTACGGGTTAGGGTTACGGTTAGTGTTATGGTTAGGTTACGGGTTAGGATACGGGTTATGGTAAGGGTTAGCGTTAGGGTACGGGTTAGGGTATGGGTTAGGGTTAGGTTTAAGGTACGGGTAAGGGTACTGGTTAGGTTTAGGGTTAGGGTACGTGTTACGGAATGGTTTAGGGTTAGGGTTAGGGTACGGGTTAGGATTCGGGTTAGGGTTCGGGTTAGTGTACTGGTGAGGGTTAGGGTTAGGGTTAGGATACGGGCTAGGGTTAGGGTTAGGATACGGGCTAAGGTTAGGGTTAGGGTTAGGGTAGGGGTTAGGGTTAGGTTTAGGGTACGGGTTAGGCTACAGGATAGGGTTAGTGTTAGGGTTAGGGTACTGGTTAGGGTTAGTGTTAGGGTTAGGGTACTGGCTAGGGTTATGGTAGGGTTAGGGTATAGGGGAGGGTTAGGATTAGGGTTAGGGTGAGGGTACGGTTTATGGTTAGGGTTAGGGTACGGGTTAGGTTTAGGGTTAGGGTTAGGGTTAGGTTTAGGGTACGGGTTAGGGCACGGTTTAGGGTTAGGGTTAGTGTACGGCTTAGAGTACGGGTTAGGGTAAGAGTTCGGGTACGGATTAGGGTTAGGGTTAGGGTAAGGGTACGTGTTAGGGTTAAGGTTTGGGTATGGGTTAAGGTTAGGGTTAGGGTTAGGGTAATGTTTAGTGTAAGGGTTAGGGTTAGAGTAGGGGTTAGGGTTAGGGTTAGGGTTAGTTTTCGGGTACGGTTTAGGGTTAAGGTTAGGGTTAAGGTTAGGGTTAGGATTAGGGTTAGGTTTAGGGTTAAGTTTAGGGTTAGGGTTAGGGTTGGTATTAGGGTAATGGTTAGGATTAGGGTACGGGTTAGGGTTAGGGTTAGTGTAGGGCTTAGAGTACGGTTTAGGTTTAGAGTTAGGATACGGATTAGGTTTAGGGTTAGGGTAAGGGTACGCGTTAGGGTTAGGGTTAGGGTACGGGTTTGGGTTAGGGTTAAGGTTAGTGTTAGGGTAATGTTTAGTGTAATGGTTAGGTTTAGGGTAGGGGTTAGGGTTAGGGTTAGGGTTAGGGTTAGGGTTAGGGTTAGGGTTAGGTTTAGGGTACGGGTTAGGGTTAGGGTTAGGGTTAGGTTTAGGGTTAGGTTTAGCGTTAGGTTTAGGATTCAGGTTACGGTTAGGGTTAGGGTTGGGGTTAGGGTTAGGGTTAGGTTTAGGGTACGCATTAGGGTACGGGTTAGGTTTAGGGTTAGTGTACGGCTTAGGGTACGGTTTAGGTTTAGAGTTAGGGTACGGATTTGGGTTATGGTTAGGGTAAAGGTACGCGTTAGGGTGGGTTAGGGTACGGGTTTGGTTGAGTGTTAGGGTGAGGGTAATGCTTAGGGTTAGGGTTCGGGTAGGGTTTGCGTTAGGGTTAGGTATAGGGTACGGTTTGGGGTTACAGTTAGGGTACGGGTTAGGGTACGGGTTAGGGATAGTGTTAGGTTCAGGGTTAGGGTATGGGTAAGCAATAGGGTTAGGGATAGGGTTAGGTTTAGTTTACGGGCTAGGGTTAGGGTTAGGGTTAGGGTACGGGTTAGGGTTAGGGTTAGGGTAAGGGTATGGGTTAGGATTAAGGTTAGGGTTAGGGTTAGGGTACTGGTTAGGGATAAGGTTAGGGTACGGGTTAGGGTTAGAGGAAAGGTTAGGGTTAGGGTACGGGTTAGCGTTAGGGTACGGGTAGGGTTAGGGTGAGTGTCCGGGTTAGGGGTAGTATTAGGGTTAGGGTTAGGTTACGGATTAGGGTGAGGGCTAGGTACGGGTTAGGGTACAGGTTAGGGTACGGGTAGGGTTAAGGTACGGGTTAGGTTTAGTGTTACAGTTAGGGTACGGGTTAGGGTTAGGGTTTGGGTTACGGTTAGGGTACGGGTTAGTGTTAGGGTACGGGTAAGGGTTATGTTACTGATTAGGGTTAGGTTTAGGTTTCGGGTTAGGGTAGTGTATGGTTTAGGGTTAGGGTCCGAGTTAAGGTTAGGGTACGGCTTAGGGTAAGGTTGAGGGTAGGGGTTAGGTTTTGGATAAGGGTTAGGGTTAGTGTAAGGGTTAGTGTTAGGGTCCAGGTTAGGGTTAGGTTACGGCTTAGGGTGAGGGTGAGGGTAGGGGTTAGGTTTAGGTTTAGGGTTAGGGTTAGGGTTAGGGTACGGGTTAGGGTTAGCATTAGGGTACGGGTTAGGGTTAGGTTTTGGTTTAGGGTACTGGTTAGTGTTAGGGTTAGGGTTAGGGTACGGGTGAGGATTAGGGTTAGGGTAAGGGTTAGGACCGGCTAAGGGTTAGGGTTAGGGTTAGGTTACGGTTTAGGGTTAGGGTTAGGGTACGGGTTACAGTACTTCTTAGGGATAGGGTTAGAGTTAGGTTACGGTTTGGTTTAGGGTTAGGGTACGGGTGAGAGTATGGGTTAGGGTTAGGTTTAGGGTACTGGTTATGGTAATGGTTATGGTTAGGGTATGGAGAGGGTTCGGGTTAAGTTTAGTGTACGGGTTAGGATTAGGGTTAGGGTTAGGGTTAGGGTACTATTTTGGGTTAGGGTTAGGGTTAGGGTTAGGGTACAGTTTAGGGTTAGATTTAGGGTTAATGTTAGGGTTAGGGTTAGGGTTAGGGTTAGGGTTAGGGTTAGGGTAAGGGTACGGTTTAGCAATAGGGTTAGGGTGAGGGTTAGGTTTAGGGTACGGGTTAGGGTTAGGGTTAGGGTTAGGGTTAGGGCACGGATTAGGGTTAGGGTTAGGTTATGGGTTAGGACTAGGGTTAGGGTTAGGCATAGCATTAGGGTACAGGTTAGGGTTAGGTTTAGGGTTAGGGCTAGGGATAGGATACAGGTTAGGGTTAGGTTTAGTGTTAGGGTACGGGTTAGGGTTAGGGTTAGCGTTAGGATACTGGATAGGGTTAGGGTACGGGTTAGGGGTAGGGTTAGGGGTAGGGTTAGGAGTAGGGTTAGGGTTAGGTTTAGGGTTTGGGACGGGTTAGGGTTAGGGTTAGGTTACGGGTGAGGGGACGGGTTAGGGTTAGTGTTAGGGTTAGGGTTAGGGTACGGGTTAGCAATGGGGTTAGGGTTAGGGTTAGGTTTAGTGTACAGGTTAGGGTTAGGGTAAGGGTACGAGTTAGGGTTAGGGTTAGGATAATGGTACATGTTAGGGTTAGGGTAAGGGCTAGGGTACGGGTTCGGGTTAAGGTTAGTGTTAGGGTATTGGTTAGGGTTAGGTTAGTGTACGGGTTAGTGTTAGAGTACGGGTTAGTGTAAGTGTACAGGTTAGGGTTAGGGTGCGGGTTAGGGTTAGGGTGAGTGTACGGGTTAGCAGTAGGGTTAGGGTTAGGGATAGGTAACGGGTTAGGGTTAGGGCTGGGTACAGGTTAGGGTAGAGGTTAGGGTAAGTGTTAGGTTTAGGGTAGGGGTTAGGGTTAGTGTCAGGGTTAGGGTTAGGTTTCGGGTGAGGGTTACGGTTAGGGTTAGGGTACGGGTTAGAGTTAGGGTTAGAGTACTGTTTAGGGTTAGTGTTAGGGTTAGGGTACAGTTAGGGTTAGGGTTAGGGTTAGTGTTAGGGTTACGGTTAGGCTACGGGTTAGGGTTAGGGTTAAGTTTAGGGAACAGTTTAGGGTTAGGGTGAGGGTAAGTGTTAGCGTACTGGTTTTGTTTAGTGTTAGGGTTAGGGTACGGGTTAGTTTTAGGGTTAGGTTTAGGGTACGGGTTAGGGTACGGGTTAGGGTTAGGGTTAGTGAACCGCTTAGGGTACGGGATAGTGTTAGTTTTAGGGTTCGGATTAGGGTTAGGAATAGGGTAAGGGTATGCGTTAGGGTTAGGGGTAGAGCACGGGTTATGGTTAGGGTTAGGGTTAGGTTTAGGGTACTGGTTAGGGTTAGGGTTAGGTTTAGGGTAGGGGTCAGGGTTAGGGTTAGGGTTAGGGTTAGTGTTAGAGTTAGGGTTAGGGTTCAGGTTTGCAATAGGGTTAGGGATAGGTTTAGTGTACGGGTTAGGGATACAGTTAGGGCACGGGTTAGGGTTAGTTAGGGTTAGGGTTAGGGTTAGATTTGGGTTAGGGTTAGGGTTAGGGTTAGGGTACGGGTTAGGATTAGGGTTAGAGTTAATGTTAGGGTGAGGGTACAGGTTAGGGTTTGGGTTAGGGTTAGGGTACGGGTGAGGGTGAGGGTTAGGGTTAGGGTACGGGTTTGGTACAGGTTAGGGTTAGGGTTAGGGTTAGGTTACGGGTTAGGGTTAGGGTTAAGGTACGGCTTATGGTGCGGGTTAAGGTTAGGTTTAGGGTACTGGTTTCGGTTTGGGTTAGGGTTAGGTACGGATTAGAGTTAGGGTTAAGGTTAGGGTACGGGTTAGGATTAGGTTTAGGATGAGGGTTATGGTACTAGTTAGGATTAGGGTTAGGATTAGCGTTACGGTACAGGTTAGGTTTAGGATTGGTTTTAGGGTTAAGGTACGAGTTAGGATTAGGGTTACAGTTAGGGTTGGGTACAGGTTAGGGTTAGGGTTATGGTACGGGTTAGCAATAGGGTTAGGAATAGGTTTAGGTTTAGTGTACGGGTTAGGATTAGGGTTAGTGTACGAGTTAGGGTGAGGGTTAAGGTAAGGGTACGGGTTAGGGTTAGGGTTAGGGTAAGGGTTAGGGTATGGGTTGGGTTAGGGTGAGTATACTGGTTAGCGGTAGGGTTAGGGTTAGGGTTAGGTTAGGGGTTAGGGTTAGGTCTGAGTACGGGTTAGGGTACAGGTTAGGGTATGGGTTAGGGTTAGGGTAAGGGTTAGGGTTAGGGTTAGGTTAGGGGTTAGGGTTAGGTCTGAGTACGGGTTAGGGTACAGGTTAGGGTATGGGTTAGGGTTACGGTTAGGGTTAGGGTTAGGGTACTGGTTAGCTTTAGGGTTAGGGTACGATTTAGAGTTAGTGTAAGGGTTAGTGTTTGGGTACGGGTTAGGGTTAGGGTACGGCTTAGGGTATGGGTGGGGGTACAGTTTAGCATTAGGGTTAGCGTCCTTGTGAGGTTTAGGTTTAGGGTTAGGGTACGGGTGTGGGTGAGGGTTAGGGTTAGGGTGAGGTTTAGGGTATGATTTAGGGTTAGGGTTAGGGTTAGGTTACGGGTTAGGGTTAGGGTTACGGTACGGGTTATGGTACTGGTTAAGGTTATGTTTAGTGTTAGGTTACGTGTTAGGGTTAGGGTTAGGGTACGGGTTACGGTACGGGTTAGGGTTAGTGTAAGGGTACTGGTAAGGTTTAGGTAAGGGTTAGGGTTAGGGTAGAGTTTAGGGTTAGGTTTAGGGTTAGGGTTAGGATACTGGTTAGGGTTAGGATTAGGGTACGGATTAGGGTACGGGTTAGGGTTAGGGTACTGGTTAGGGTTAGGGTTAGGGTTAGGGCTAGGTTTAGGGTACGGTTTTAGGGTTAGGGTTAGGGTACTGGTTTGGTTTCGAGGTAGGGTTAGGGTACTGGTTAGGATTAGGTTTATTTTATTTTATTTTATTTTAAATCTTTTTTTTTTAATTTTTTATTTATTTATGATAGTCACAGAGAGAGAGAGAGAGAGGCAGCGACACAGGCAGAGGGAGAAGCAGGCTCCCTGCACTGGGAGCCTGACGTGGGATTCGATCCCGGGTCTCCAGGATCGCGCCCTGGGCCAAAGGGAGGCGCCAAACTGCTGCGCCACCCAGGGACCCCCTAGGATTAGGTTTAGTGTAAGGTAGGGTTCAGGTTTAGTGTTAGGGTTAGGGTTAGGGTACAGGTTAGGGTAATGTTTAGGGTTAGGGTTAGGTTATGCGTTAGGCTTAGGGTTAGGTTTAGGTTACGGGTTAGGGTTATGGTAGGTACGGTTTAGGGTCAGGGTTAGGGTTAGGATACTGGTTAGGATTAGGGTTACGGTTAGGGTACGCGTTTGGGTTAGGGTTCAGGTTACGGTGAGGGTACAGTTTAGGGTTGGGGTTAGGGTTAGGTTTAGGGTGAGGGTTCTGGAGACGGTTAGGTTTAGGGTTAGGGTTAGGGTACAGGTTAGGGTTAGGGTTAGTTTTAGGTTACGGGTTAGGGTACGGGTTATGTTTAAGGTTAGGTTACATGTTAGGTTTAGGGTTAGGATACGGGTTAGGTTTAGGATTAGGGTTAGGTTGAGGGTACGGGTTAGGGTTAGGGTTAGGGTTATGGTACGGGTTAGGGTTAGGTTTAGGGTACGGGTAAGGGTCCGGGTTAGGGTTAGGTTTAGGGCTGGGTACAGGTTAGGGTTAGGGTATGGGTTCGGGTTAGGTTTAGGGTTAGGGTTAGGGTAATGATAAGTGTTCTGGTTATGGTTAGGTTTAGGTTTAGGGTTAGGGTTCGGGTTAGGTTCAGATTACGAGTTAGGGTTAGGGTTAGTGTTACGGTTAGGGTTAGGGTACGGGTACGGGTACGGGTTAGGGTACTGGTTAGGGTGAGGTTTAGGGTTAGGGTACGGGTTAGGGGTAGGGTTAGGCTTAGTGTTAGGGTTAGGATATTGGGTAGGGTTAGGGTTAGGTTTAGTGTTAGGGTACAGGTTAGGGTTAGAGTTAGGGTTAGGGTTAGGGTAAAGGTGAGGGTTAGGTTTAGGGTTAGAGTTAGAGTTACGGTTCGGTTTAGCGTTAGGGTTAGGGTTATGGTACAGGTTAGGGATAGGGTTAGGGTATGGGTTAGGGTACAGTTTAGGGGACTGATTAGGGTTAGGTTTAGCGTTAGGGTTAAGTTACGGATTAGGGTTAGGATACGGGTTTGGGTACGGTTTAGGGTAAGGGTTAGGGTATGTTTTGGGGTTAGGTTTAGGGTTAGGGTTGGGGAATGCTTTAGGTTTAGGATTAGGGTTGGGGTACGGGTTAGGTTTAGGGTATTGATGACGGTTAGGTTACGGTAACCCAACCCTAAACCTATCCCTAACCCTAGGGTTAGGGTTAGGCAACGGGTTAGGGATAGGTTTAGGGTTAGGGTTAGGTTTAGGGAACTGGTTAGGTTTAGGGTTAGGGTACGGGTTAGGGTTAGAGTTAGGGTAAGGGTTAGGATTAGGGTATGGGTTAGATTTAGGTTTAGGTTTATGGTACGGGTTAGGGTACGGGTTAGGGTACGGGTGAGGGTTAAGTGTTAGTGTTTGGGAAAGAGTTAGGGTTGCGGGTAGGGTTAGGGTATGGGTTAGGGTTAGGGTTAGGGTTAGGGTTTGGGTACGGTTTAGGGATGGGTTACGGGTTAGGGTTAGGGTTAGTGTTAGGTTTAGGTTAGGGTTCGGGTTAGGGTTAGTGTTAGGGTTAGGGCTGGTGTTAGGGTACGGTTAAGGGTTAGGGGTAGCGTTAGGGTAAGGGTTAGGGTACGGGTTAGGGTTAGGGTTAGGGTACGGTTTAGGGATGGGTTACGGGTTAGGGTTTGGGTTAGTGTTAGTGTTAGGGTTAGGGCTGGTGTTAGGGTACGGTTAAGGGTTAGGGGTAGCGTTAGGGTAAGGGTGTGGGTACGGTTAAGGGTTAGGGTTAGTTTTCGGCTTAGGGTTAGGGTTTGGGTTAGGGTACGGTTTAGGGTACAGTTTAGGGTACGGATTAGTTTATGGGTTAGGGTTAGGTTTAGGGTACAGGTTACGGTACGGGTTAGGGTATGGGTTAGTGTACGGATTAGGGTTAGGGTTAGGGTACAGGTTACGGCTAGGTTTAGAGTTAGTGTTAGGTTAAGAGTACGGGTTAGGGTACGGGTTAGGGTACGGGTTAATTTTAGGGTTAGGGTACGGGTCAGGGTAGGGTTTAGGGTACGGATTAGGGTTAGGGTTATGGTTAGGGTTAGGGTTAAGTTACGGTTTAGGGTAGGGTACGGGTTAGCGTACGGTATAGGGTTAGGGTGAGGGTATGGGGAGGGTTTAGGTTTAGGGATAGGGTTACGGTATGGGTTAGGGTTAGTTTGAGGGTTACGGTTAGGGAACTGGTTACGGTTTGGTTTAGGGTTAGGGTTAGGACATGGGTTAGGTTTAGGGTACTGATTACGGTTAGGTTACGGGTTAGTGTTAGGGTTAGGGTACAGGTTAGGGTTAGGGTACGGGTTAGGGTTAGGGTACGGGTTAGGGTTAGGGTACGGGGTAGGGTTAGGGTACGGGTTAGGGTACGGGTTAGGGTACGGGTTAGGGTTAGTGTTAGGTTACGGATTAGGGTTAGGGTTAGGGTTAGGGTTAGGGTTAGGGTACGGTTTAGTGTTAGGGTTAGGGTAAGGACACGGGTTAGGTTTAGATAAATCTAGTGTACGGCTTAGGGTACGGGTTAGAGTTAGGGTTAGAGTACCAGTGTGGATTAGGGTTAGGGTAAGGGTACGGGTTAGGGTACTCGTTAGGGTTAGGGTTAGGGTTAGGATTAGGGTAGGGTTTAGGGTTAGGTTTAGGGTTAGGTTTAGGGTACGGGTTAGGGTTAGGGTTATGGTACAGGTTAGGGTTAGTGTTAGAGTACGGTTTAAGGTTACGGTTAGGGTACGGGTTAGGGGACGGTTTAGGATTACTGTTAGGTTTAGGTTTAGGGTACGGATTAGCAATAGGGTTAGGGTTAGGGTTAGGCTTAGGGTACGGGTTAGGGTTAGGGTAAGGGTACGTGTTAGGTTTAGGGTTAAAGTAAGTGTACATGTTAGGGTTAGGGTTAGGTTTAGGGTTAGGGTACGGGTTAGGTTTAAGGTAAGGGTTAGGGTACTGTTTAGGGCTTGGGTTTTGGTACGGGTTAGGGTTAGAGTAAGGGTTAGGTTTAGGGTTCAGGTTAGGTTTAGGGTATGGGTTAGGGTTAGGGTGAGTGTATGGGTTAGGGTTAGGGTTAGGGTTAGGTTTAGGTTACGGGATAGGGTTAGGGCTGGGTACGGGTTAGGGTACGGGTTAGGGTTAGTGTTAGGGTACGGATTAGGGTTAGGGTGAAGGTATGGGTTAGGTTTAGGTTTAGGGTTAGGGTTACGGATAGGGTTAGGGTACGGGTTAGCAATACGGTTAGGGTTAGGTTACGGGTTTGGGTTAGGGTTATGTTACGTGTTACTCTTCGGGTTTGGTTTAGGATTAGGGTACTGTTTAGGATTATGGTTAGGGTACGGGTTAGGGTCAGGGTTAGGGTTAGGGTACGGGTTAGGGTTAGGATTAGGGGTAGGGTTAGGGTTCTGGTTAGAGTTAGGCTTCGGGTTAGGGTACAGGTTAGGGTTAGGCTTAGGGTTAGGGTTAGGGTTTGGATACGGGTTATGGTTAGTGTTAGGTTTAGAGTTAGGGTACTGGTTATGGTTAGTGTTAGGGTTAGGGTACGGGTTAGGGTTAGGTTTAGGGTACGGGTTTGGGTAAGGGTTAGTGTACGGCTTAGGGTATGGTTTAGGGTTAGGTTCAGGGTACGGTTTAGGGAAGGGTACGGGTTAGGGTTATCATTTGGATTAGGGTACTGGGATGGGTTATGGTTAGAGTTAGGATTAGGGTACGGTTAAGGGTTAGGGTTAGCATTATGGTATGGGTTAGGTTATGGGTTAGGGTTAGGTTCAGGGTATGCCTTAGTGTTAGTGTTAGGGTTAGGGTACCGGTTAGGGTTAGGGTTCGGGTACTGGTTAGGTTAGAGTTAGGGTTAGGGTTAGGGGACTGGTTAGGGTTAGTGTTAGGGTTAGGATACAGGTTAGGTTTAGGGTACGGGTTAGGGTACGGGTTAGGGTTAAGGTAAGGTAAGGGTTAGGGTATGGGTTAGGGGTAGGGTTTGGGCTGGGTACTGGTTAGGGTTAGGTTACGGGTTCGGGTTAGCTTTTGGGTTAGGTTTAGGGTACGGTTAGTGTTCGGGTTATGGTTAGGTTTAGGTTTAGTGGTAGGGTTAGGTTTAGGGTTAGAGTATGAGTTCGGGTTTGGGTTAGTGTTAGGGTTAGGGTACTGGCTAGGGTTAGTTTTAGGGTCAGAGTACGTGTTAGGGTTAGTGTTAGGGTTAGGGTTATGGTACGGGGTAGCGTTAGGGTTAGGGTTCGGTTACGGGTTAGGATTAGGGTTAGGGTTCGGGTTAGGGTTAGGGTTAGGTTACGGGTTAGGGTTAGGGTTAAGGTTAGGTTTAGGGTACAGTATAGGGTTAGGGTTAGGGTCAGGGTACTGGTTAGGGTGAGGGTTAAGATTAAGGTATGGGTTAGTGGAGTGGTATGGTAGGGTTTAGTGTTATGGATAGGGTACGGGTAAGGGTTAGGGTTAGGTTTAGGGTTAGGGTACTGGTTAGGGTTAGAGTTAGGGTTAGGGTTAGGGTTAGGGTACAGGTTAGGGTTAGGTTTAGTGTTAGGGTTAGGGTTAGGGTTACGGAACCATTTAACGTTAGTGTTAGGGTTATGGTACGGTTTAGGGTTAGGGTTAGGTTATGGGTTGAGGTACAGGTTAGGGGACTGAATAGCGTTAGGGTTAGCGTTAGTGTTAAGTTATGGATTAGGGTTAGGGTACGGGTTAGGGTACGGTTTAGGGTACGGGTTAGGGTATGGGTTGGGGTTAGGGATAGGGTTAGGGATAGGGTATGATTTAGGTTTAGGGTTAGGGTTAGGGTACGGGTTAGGTTTAGGGTACTGATTACGGTTAGGTAACGTTTTAGGGTTAGGGTTAGGGTTAGGGTACGGGTTAGGGATAGGTTTAGGGTTAGGGTTAGGTTTAGGGTACGGGTTAGTGTTAGGGTTAGGGTACGGGTTAGTCTTAGGGTTAGGGTCAGGGTTAGGATAAGGGTATGGTTTAGGTTTAGGGTTAGGTTTAATGTACGGGTTAGTGTACGTGTTAGGGTACTTGTTAGGGAACGGGTTAGGGTTTAGGGTTAGTGTTAGGGAAAGGGTTAGGGTTGGGGTTAGGGTTAGGTTACGGGTTAGAGTTAGGGTTAGGGTTAGGGTTAGGTTACGGATTAGGGTTAGTGTTAGGGTTGGGGTTAGGGCAGGGTACGGTTTAGGGATGGGTTACGGGTTAGGGTTTGGGTTAGTGTTAGGTTTAGGGTAAGGGTACGGGTTAGGGTTAGTGTCAGGGTTAGGGTTAGGGTTAGGGTAAGGTAAGTGTTAGGGGTAGCGTTAGGGTAAGGGTTAGGGTACGGGTTAGGGTTAGGTTTAGGGTACGGCTTAGGTTTAGGGTTATGCTTAGGGTACGGATTAGGGTTCCGTTTAGGGAACGGGTAAGTGTATGGGTTAGGTTTAGGGTTAGGATACGGGTTACAGTACGGGTTAAGGTACGGTTTAGTGTACGGATTAGGGTGAGGTTTAGCGTACGGGTTATGGTTAGGGTTAGAGTTAGGGTTAGGTTAAGGGTTAGGGTTAGGGTACAGGTTAGGGTACGGGTTAGGTTAAGGGTTAGGGTACGGGTTAGGGTAGGGATTAAGGTACGGATTAGGGTTAGGGTTAGGGTTAAGTTACGGTTTAGGGTAGGGTACGGGTTAGCGAACGGTTGAGGTTTAGGGTTAGGGTACGGGTTGGGTTTAGGGTTAGGGATAGGGTTAGGGTATGGGTTAGGGTTTTGTTAGGGTTTGGGTTAGGGTACTGGTTAGGGTTTGGTTTATGGTTAGAGTTAGGACACTTGTTAGGTTTAGGGTACTGACTACGGTTAGGTTACGGGTTAGGGTTATGGTTAGGGTTAGGGTACGGGTTAGGGTACGGGTTAGGGTTAGGGTTAGGGTACGGGTTAGGGTTAGTGTTAGGTTTCGGATTAGGGTTAGGGTTAGGGTTAGGGTTAGGGTTAGGGTTTGGTTTAGTTTTAGGGTTAGGGTTAGGGTAAGGGTTAGGGTTAGGTTTAGGGTTAGGGTTAGGGGACGGGTTAGGATTAGGGTTAGGGTACGGTTTAGTGTTAGGGTTAGGATTAGGGGACGGGATAGGGTTAGGGTTAGGGTTAGGGTTAGGGTACATGGTAGGGTACGGGTTAGTGTTAGGGTTAGGGTTAGGGTACTGGTTAGGGTTAGGTTTAGGTTTAGGGTACTGGTTAGGGTTAGGGTTAGGGTTCAAGTTAGGGTTAGGGATAGGGTTAGGGTTAGGGTTAGGGTTAGGGTTAGGGAACGGGTTAGGTTTAGGTTTAGGGTTATGGTAAGGGTACGGGTTAGTGTTAGGGTTAGGTTTAGGGTTAGTTTATGGGTTAGGTTTAGGGTTAGGGTTAGCGTTAGGGTACGGGGTGGGATTAGGTTTAGGGTACTGCTTAAGGGTAGGGTTAGGGTACGGGTTAGGGTTAGTGTAAGGGTTAGGGTTAGGGTATGGTTAGGGTTAGGGTACGGCTTAGGGTTAGGGTTAAGGTACGGGTTAGAGTTCGGGTTAGGGTACTGGTTAGCATTAGGGTTAGGGTACGGGTTAAGGTTAGTGTTAGGGTTAGGTTTAGGGTATGTGTTAGGGTTAGGGTTAAGGTTAGGTTCCGGGTTAGGGTTAGGGTTAGGGTACGGGTTACGGTACGGGTAGTGTAAGTGTTAGTGTACGGGTTAGAGTTAGGGTTAGGTTTACGGTTACGGTTAGGGTTAGCGTTAGGGTACGGGTTAGGGTTAGGATTAGGTTACGGGTTAGGTTTAGGGTTAGGGTACGTTATAGCGTTAGGGTAGTGTTAGCGTTAGGGTACTGGTTTGGTTTAGGTTTAGGTTTATGGTACGGGTTAGGTTTAGTGTTAGAGTTAGGGTTAGGTTTAGGGTACGGGTTAGGGTACCGGTTACGGTTAGGGTTAGTGTATGGCTTACGGTACGGGTTATGGTTAGGAATAGGGTACGGGTTAAGGTTAGGGTTAGGTAAGTGTACGGGTTAGGATTAGGGTTAGGGTAGGGGTTGGGGTTAGGGTTAGGGTTAGGGTACGGGTTACGGTACGGGTTAGGGTTAGGTTTAGGGTACTGGATAGGGTTAGGTTTAGGATACGGGATAGGGTTAGGGTTAGGGTTAAGGTTAGGTTAGGGTTATGTCCTAGTTAGGGTTAGGGTTAGGGTTAGGGTACGTGTTAGGGTTAGGTATAGGGTTAGGGTACGCAGTAGGTTTAGGGTACAGGTAAGGGTTAGGGATAGGTATAGGGTATCGGTTAGGTTTAGGGTTAGGGTTAGGTTTAGAGTACTGGTTAGGGTCAGCGTTAGGGTTAGGGTCAGGGTTGGGGTACGGGTTAGGGTTAGGGTTAGGGTTAGGTTTAGGTTACGGGTTAGTGTTAGGGTAGGGTACGGGTTAGGCTATGGGTTAGGTTTAGGGTACCAGTGAGGGTTAGGTTTAGGGTTAGGGTTAGGGTTTGGATACGCGTTAGGGTAAGGGTTAGGGTTAGGGTTAGTATACTGGTTAGGGTTAGGGTTATGGTTAGTGTTAGGGTTCGTGTGAGTGTTAGGGTGAGGGTACTGCTTCGGGTTAGGGTTAGGGTTCGGGTTAGTTGAGGGTTAGGGTTAGGGTTAGGGTTAGGGTTAGGATACGGGTTAGGGTTAGGGTTAGGTTATGGTTTAGGGTTAGTGTTAGGGTACGGGTTACGGTACTGGTTAGGGTTAGGTTTAGGGAAGTGGTTTGGGTTAGGGTTAGGGTACGGATTAGGGTTAGGGTTAGGGTGCGGGTTGAATTAGGGTTAGGGTTAGGGTTAGGGTCCTGGTTACGTTTAGGGTTAGGGTTAGGGTACGGGTTAGGGTTAGCGTTAGGGTACGGGTTAGGGTTAGGGTTAAGGTACGGGTTAGGCTTAGGGTTAGGTTACGGGTTAGAGTTAGGGTTAGGGTGAGGGTACGGGTACGGATTAGGCTTAGGGTTAAGGTACTGGTTTGGTTTAGGGTTAGGGTAAGGGTACGCGTAAGGGTTAGGTTTAGGGCTAGGGTTAGTGTGCGGGTTAGCAATAGGGTTAGGTTTAGGGTTAGGTTTAGTATACGGGTTAGTGTTAGGGTAAGTGTGCGAGTTAAGTTTAGGGTTAGGGTAAGGGTACGGGTTGGGCTTAGGGTTAGGGTTAGGGTACGGGTTAGGGTTAAGGTTAGGGTTAGGGTTAGGGTACTGGTTATGGTTAGAGTTAGGGTATGGGTTAGGGTCCGAGTAAGGGTTAGAGTTAGTGTAAGGGTTAGGGTTTGGGTACAGGTTAGGGTTAGGGTACGGCTTAAGGTAAGGGTGAGGCTCCGGGTTAGGTTTAGGTTTAGGGTTTGTGTTAGGGTACTGGTGAGGGTTAGGTTTAGGGTACGGGTTAGGGTTAGGGTCAGGTTACAGGTAAGGGTTAGGGTTAGGGTTATGGTACGATTTAGGGTTAGGGTTAGGGTTAGGGTACTGGTTTGGTTTAGCGTTAGGGCTAGGGTATGGGTTAGGTTTAGGGCTAGGGTTACGGTAGTTTTAGGGTACGGTGTAGGGAACGGGTTAGGGTTAGGGTTAGTGTATGGCTTAGGGTATGGGTTAGGGTTAGTGTTAGTGTTCGGGTTAGGGTTAGGGTTAGGGTAAGAGGACAGGTTAAGGTTAGGTTTAGGGTATGGGTTAGGGTTAGCTTTAGGGTTAGGGTACTGCTTAGGGTTAGGTTTAGTTTAGGGGAAGGGTTAGTGTTAGTGTTTGTGTTAGTGTTAGGTTTAGGGTACGGTTTGGGGTTTGGGTTAGGGGTAGGGTTGATTATGTGTTAGGGTTAGGGTGAGGGTTAGGTTATGGGTTAGGGTAGGGTACGGGTTAGGGTTAGGGTTAGGGTACTGGTTTGGTTTAGCGTTAGGGATAGGGTACGGGTTAGGTTTAGGGCTAGGGTTAGGGTTAGTTTTAGGGTACGGGTTAGGGTTAGTGTTAGTGTACGGCTTAGGGTATGGGTTACGGTTAGGGTTAGGGTACGGGTTAGGGTTAGGGTTAGGGTAAGGGGACGGGTTAAGGTTAGGGTTAGGGTACGGGTTAGGGTTAGGGTTAGGGTTAGGGTTAGGGTACTGGTTAGAGTTAGGTTTAGTTTAGGGGAAGGGTTAGTGTTAGTGTTAGAGTTAGGGATAGGGTACTGTTTGGGGTTAGGGTTAGGGGTAGGGTTAGGTTACGGGTGAGGGTTAGGGTGAAGGTTAGGTTATGGGTTAGGGTTAGGGTAGGGTACGGGTTAGGGTTAGGGTAGGGTACGGGTTAGGGTTAGGGTAGGGTACGGGTTAGGGTTAGGGTACTGGTTTGGTTTAGCGTTAGGGATAGGGTACGGGTTAGGTTTAGGGCTAGGGTTAGGGTTAGTTTTAGGGTACGGTGTAGGGTACGGGTTAGGGTTAGTGTTAGTGTACGGCTTAGGGTACGGGTTACGGTTATGGTTAGGGTACGGGTTAGGGTTAGGGTTAGGGTAAGGGGACGGGTTAAGGTTAGGGTTAGGGTACGGGTTAGGGTTAGGGTTAGGGTTAGGGTACTGGTTAGAGTTAGGTTTAGTTTAGGGGAAGGGTTAGTGTTAGTGTTAGAGTTAGGGATAGGGTACTGTTTGGGGTTAGGGTTAGGGGTAGGGTTAGGTTCCGGGTGAGGGTTAGGGTGAAGGTTAGGTTATGGGTTAGGGTTAGGGTAGGGTACGGGTTAGGGTTAGGGTAGGGTACGGGTTAGGGTTAGGGTACTGGTTTGGTTTAGCGTTAGGGATAGGGTACGGGTTAGGTTTAGGGCTAGGGTTAGGGTTAGTTTTAGGGTACGGTGTAGGGTACGGGTTAGGGTTAGTGTTAGTGTACGGCTTAGGGTACGGGTTACGGTTATGGTTAGGGTACGGGTTAGGGTTAGGGTTAGGGTAAGGGGACGGGTTAAGGTTAGGGTTAGGGTACGGGTTAGGGTTAGGTTTAGGGTTAGGGTACTGGTTAGAGTTAGGTTTAGTTTAGGGGAAGGGTTAGTGTTAGTGTTAGAGTTAGGGATAGGGTACTGTTTGGGGTTAGGGTTAGGGGTAGGGTTAGGTTACGGGTGAGGGTTAGGGTGAAGGTTAGGTTATGGGTTAGGGTTAGGGTAGGGTACGGGTTAGGGTTAGGGTAGGGTACGGGTTAGGGTTAGGGTTAGGGTACTGTTTAGGGTTAGGTTTAGGATTAGGGTACGCGTTTGGGTTAGGGTTAGGTTTTGGGTTAGGGTACGGGTTAGTGTTGGTGTTAGGTTTAGGGTTAGGGTTAGGGTACTGGAGAGGGTTAGGGTTAGGGTTAGGGTTCAGGTTAGGGTTAGTGTTAGTGTTAGGGTACGGGTTAGGGTATGGGTTAGGGTTAGGTTTAAGTTACGTGTTAGGGTTAGGGTTAGTGTACCGGTTAGGGTTAGTGTTAGGGTTAGGGTACGGGTTAGTGTATGGGTTAGGGTAAGGGTTAGGGTACAGGTTACGGTACGGGTAAGGGTATGGGTTAGTGTACGGATTAGGGTTAGGTTCAGGGTATGGGTTATGGTTAGGTTTAGAATTAGTGTTAGGTTAAGGGTACGGGTTAGAGTACGGGTTAGGGTAGGGTTTAGGATACAGATTAGGGTTAGGGTTAGGGTTAGGGTTAAGTTACGGTTTAGGGTAGGGTACAGGTTAGCGTAGGTTTAGGGTTAGGGTTAGGGTACAGATTGGGTTTTGGGTTAGGGTTAGGGTATGGGTTAGGGTTAGTGTTAGGGTTAGGGTTAGGGTCTCGTTAGGGTTTGGTTTAGGGTTAGGACACGGGTTAGGTTTAGGGTACTAATTACAGTTAGGTTACGGGTTAGGGTTAGGGTAAGGGTTAGGGTTAGAATATGGGTTAGGGTTAGGGTATGGGTTAGAGTTAGGGTACGCGTAAGGGTTAGGGTTAGGGTACGGGTTAGGGTTAGTGTTAGGTTACGGATTAGGGTTGGGTTAGGGTTAGGGTTAGGGTTAGGGTACGGTTTAGAGTTAGGGTTAGGTTTAGGATACGAGTTAGGGTTACGGTTAGGGTACGGGTTAGGGTCAGGGTTAGGGTAAGGGTATGGGTACGGGTTAGGGTTAGGGTACGGGTTAGGGTTTAGGGTGAGGATTATGGAAAAAGTTAGAGTTAGGGCACGGGTTAGGGTTAGGGGACTGGTTAGGTTTAGGGTTAGGTTTAGGGTATGGGTTAGGGTTAGGGTTAGGTTTAGGGTTAGGGTACGGGTTAGCGTACGGGTTAGGGTTAGGGTTAGTGTTAGTGTTAGTGTTAGGGATCGGGTACGGGTTAGGGTTAGGGTTAGGGTTAGGGAACGGGTTAGGGTTAGGGTTATGTTTAGGGTAAGGGTTAGGGTGAGGGTTAAGGTTAGGGTTAGGTTACGGGTTAGGCTTAGGGTTAGGGTAGCGTTAGGTTACGTGTTAAGGCTAGGGTTAGGGTACTGGTTAGGGTAAGGGTTATTGTATGGGATAGGGTTAGTGTAAGGGTTAGGGTTAGGGTACGGGTTAGGGTTAGTGGATGGCTTAGGGTTAGGGTGAGGGTATGGGTTAGGTTTAGTGTAAGGGTTAGGATTAGGGTACTGGTTAGGGTTAGGGTTAGGGTTAGGGTTAGGACACAGGTTAGATTTAGGGTACTAATTATGGTTAGGTTACGGGTTAGGGTTAGGGTAAGGGTTAGGGTTAGTGTACGGTTTAGGGGTAGGGTACGGGTTAGAGTTAGGGTACGCGTAAGGGTTAGGGTTAGGGTACGGGTTAGGGTTAGTGTTAGGTTACGGATTAGGGTTCTGGTTAGGGTTAGGGTTAGGGTACGGTTTAGAGTTAGGGTTAGGTTTAGGATGCGAGTTAGGGTTAGTGTTAGGGTACGGGTTAGGGTCAGGGTTCGGGTAAGGGTACGGGTTAGGGTTAGGGTTAGGGTTAGGGTTAGGGTATGGGTTATGGTTTAGGGTGAGGGTTATGGAAAAAGTTAGGGTTAGGGCACGGGTTAGGGTTAGGGGACTAGTTAGGTTTAGGGTTAGGTTTAGGGTATGGGTTAGGGTTAGGTTTAGGTTTAGGGTTAGGGTACGGGTTAGCATACGGGTTAGGGTTAGGGTTAGTGTTAGTGTTAGTGTTAGGGATAGGGTACGGGTTAGGGTTAGGGTTAGGGTTAGGAATGGGTTAGGGTTAGGGTTATGTTTAGGGTACGTGTTAGGGTGAGGGTTAGGGTTAGGGTTAGGTTACGGGTTAGGCTTAGGGTTAGGGTAGCGTTAGGTTACGTGTTAGGGTTAGGGTTAGGGTACTGGTTAGGGTAAGGGTTATTGTATGGGTTAGGGTTAGTGTACGGGTTAGGGTTAGGGTACGGGTTAGGGTTAGTGGATGGCTTAGGATTAGGGTGAGGGTATGGGTTAGGTTTAGTGTTAGGGTTAGGGTTAGGGTACTGGTTAGGGTTAGGGTTAGGGTTAGGGTACGGGTTAGGTTTAGTGTTAGGGTTAGGTTTAGGGTACGGGTATGGGTTAGGGTTAGGGTTAGGTTACGGGTAGGGTTAGGGATAACATACGGGTTAGGGTTAGGTATGGGGTAGGGTACGGGTTATGATTGGGGTTAGGGTTAGGGTACTGGTTAGGGTTAGGAAGGCGTTAGGGTACGGGTTAGGGTTATGGTACAGGATAGGTTTAGTGTTAAATTAGGGAACGGGTTAGGGTTAGAGTTAGGATTAGGATTAGGGTATGGGTTAGGGTTAGGGTTAGGCTAGGGTACTGGTTAGGTTTAGGGTTAGGGTACGGGTTAGGGTTAGTGTATGTTTTAGGGTTAGGTTACGGGTTCGGGTAAGGGTACGGCATAGGGTAAGGGTGAGGGTACGGGTTAGTAGTAGTGTTAGGGTTAGGGTTAGGTTACAGTTTAGGGTAAGGGTTAGGTTACTGGTTAGGGTTCGGGTTAGGGTTCGGGTTAGGGTTAGGGTACTGGTTAGGGTTAGGGTTAGGGAACGGGTTAGGGATAGGGTTAGGGATAGGATTAGGGTACTGGTTAGGGTTAGGGTTAGGGTTAGGGGACGGGTTATGGTACTGCTTAGGGTTAGGGTTAGGGTTAGGGTACGGGAAAGGGTTAGGGTTAGGGTACGCGTTACGGTACGGGTTAGGGTTAGATTTAGGGTACTGGTTAGGGTTAGGGTTAGGGTTAGGTTACGGTTTAGGGTTAGGGTTAGCGTTAATGTACGGGTTAGGATTCGGGTTAGGGTTTTGGTTAGGGTACTGGTTAGGGTTAGGGGTAGGTTTAGTGTTAGGGTACAGGTTAGGGTTAGGTTTAGGTTTAGGGTTAGGGTTAGGATACACCTTACGGTACGGGTTAGGGGAGGTTTAGGGTACTGGTTAGGGTTAGGGTTAGCATTAGGGTACGGGTTAGGTTTAGGTTTAGGGTTAGGGTATGGGTTAGGATAAGTGTTAGGGTTAGGGTTAGGTTACTGGTTTGGGGTAGGGTTAGGTTTAGCTTTAGGGTACAGGTTAGGGTTAGGTTTAGGGTTAGGTTTAGGGTACAGGTTAGGGTTAAGGTTAGGTTCAGGGTTATGTTTAGGTTAGGGTACCGGTAAGGGTTACGGTTATGGTATGGGTAAGGGTACGGGTTAGAGTAAGTGTTAGGGTTGGGGTTAGGATACGGGTTAGCAATGGGGTTAGGGTTACGGTTAGGTATAGTGTACGGGATAGGGTACGTGTTAGGGTACGGGTTAGGGTTAGGGTTAGCGTAAGGGTATGGGTTAGGGTTAGGGTTAGGGTTAGGGTACGGGTCAGGGTTTAGTTTAGGGTTAGGATTAGGGTTAGGGTACTGGTTTCGTTTAGGGTTAGGTTTAGGGTACGGGTTAACCTTAGTGTTAGGGTTAGGGTTAGGTTTAGGCTACGGGTTAGGGTACGGGTTAGGGTTAGGGCTAGTGTATGGGTTAGGGTTAGGGTTAGGGTACTGGTTAGGGTTAGGGTGAGGTTAGGGTATGGGTTAGGGTTAAGGTAGGGTTAGGGTTAGTGTTAGGGTACGGGTTAGGATTACATTTAGGGTACTGGTTAGGGTACGGGATAGGGTTAGTGTAAGGTTTAGGGTTAGGGTATGGGTTAGCAATAGGGTTAGGGTTAGGGTGAGGTTTAATGTACGGGTTAGGGTTAGGGTAATGGTACGGGTTAGGGTTAGGCTTAGGGTTAGTGTTAGGTTTAGGTTTAGGGTACGTGTTAGGGTTAAGGTTAGGTTCAGGTTTAGGGTACTGGTTAGGGTAAGGATAAGGGTCATGTACAGGTTAGGGTTAGAGTAAGGGTTAGGGTTAGGGTACAGGTGAGGGTTAGGGTACGGGATAGGGTTAAGGTGAGTGTACGGGTTAGCAGTAGGGTTAATGTTAAGATTAGGGTACGGATTAGGGTTAGGGTTAGGGTTACGGGTCAGGGTTAAGTTTAGGGTTAGGGTTAGGGTTAGGGTTAGGGTTAGGGTTAGGGTTAGGGTTGGGTTAGGGTTACATAATGGGTTAGGGTTAGTGTTAGTGTTAGAGTTTGGGTTAGCTACCGGTTTAGGTTTATGGTTAGGTTTAGGGTTAGGGTACTGGTTTGGTTTCAGTATAGGGGGGGTACATGTTAGGTATAGGTTTAGGCTTAGTGTTAGGGTTGGGGTACGCATTAGGGTTAGGGTTGGGGTTATGGTATGGGTCAGGGTTAGGGTTACGGGTTAGGGTTAGGGTTAGGGTTTTGGTACAGTTTAGGTTTAGGGTAAAGGTTAGGGTATGGGTAGGGTTAGGGTTAGCATTAGGGTCCTGGTTAGGGTTAGGGTTAGTGTTAGGGTTAGGGTACTGGTTTGGTTTAGTGTTAGGTTTATGGTACGGCTTAGGTTTAGGGTTAGGTTTAGGGTTAGGTTTAGGGTACGGGTTAGGGTACGGGTTACTGTGAGGGTTAGTGTATGGCTTAGGGTACGGGTTAGGGTTAGGGATAGGGTACAGGTTAGGTTTAGGGTTAGGTTGAGGGTACGGTTTAGGGTTAGGGTTAGGGTACTTGTTAGCGTTAGGGTTAGGGTACGGGTTAGTGTCCGGGTTAGGTTTAGGTTTAGGGTACTGGTTAGTGTTAGGACTTGGGTTAGGGTACAGTTTAGGGTTAGGGTTAGGGTTAGGGTTAGTGCGTGGGTTAGGTTTAGGGTTAGTGTTAGGGTTAAGCTACGGATTAGGGTTAGGGTAGGGTACTTGTTAGGTTTAGGCTAAGGGTACTGGTTAGAGATAGGGTTTGGGTTAGTGTATGCGTTAGGGTTAGGGTTAGGGTTAGGGTACGGTTAGGTTTAGGGTTAGGGTACTGTTTAGGGTCAGGGTAATGGTTAGGATTAGGGTACAGGTTCGGGTTACGGATCGCGTTAGGGTACGGTTTAGGGTTAGCTTTAGGTTTAGGGTTAGGGAACGGTTTAGGGTTAGGGTTAGGGTTAGGTTGGGTACGGGATAGGGTTAGGGTATGGGTTAGGGTTAGGGTATGGGTTAGGGTTAGGGTTAGGGTATGGTGAGGGTTAGGGTTAGGGTTAGGGTTTGGGTTAGGGTTAGGTTAGGGTACGGGTTAGAGTACGGGTCAGGTTTAGAGTTAGTGTATGGCTTATCGTTTGGGTTAGGGTTAGGTTTAGGGTACGGGTTAGGGTTAGTTTTAGGGTAAGGGTACGTGTTAGGGTTAGGGTTAGGGTAGGCGTTAGGGTTAGGGTTAGGGTTAGGTATAGGGTTAGGATTAGGGTAGGCATTAGGGTTAGGGTTAGGGTTAGGGTTAGGATATGGGTTAGGGTTAGGGTGAGGGTTAGGTTACGGGTTAGGGTTAGGGTAGGGGTACGGTTTAAGATTAGGGGTATGGTTACGGTTAGATTACGCATTAGGGTTAGGGTAGGGTACAGTTTAGGGTTAGGGTTAGGTGTAGGGTTAGGATACGGTTAAGGGTACAGGTTAGGGTACGGGTTAGGGTACGGGTTAGGGTTTGGTTTAGGGTACGGGTTAGGCGTAGCTTTAGGGTTAGGGTTAGGGTTAGGGTACGGGTTAGGGTTAGTGTTCGGGTAAGGTTTAGTGTTAGGGTTAGCGTTCTGGTACGGGTTAGGGTTAGGGTTAGGGTTAGGGTTAGGGTTAGGGATAGGGATAGTGTGTTGGTTAGGGTTAGGGTTAGGGTTAGGTTTAGGGTACTGGTTAGGGTCAGGGTTAGGGTTAGGGTATGGGTCAGTGTTAGGGTTAGGGTTAGGGTTGGGATACGGGTTAGGGTCAGGGTAAGGTTTAGGGTACCGGTTAGGGTTAGGGTTTGGGTCCTGGTTAGGGTTAGTATTAGGGTACTGTTTAGGATTAGTGTTAGGGTTAGAATACAGGTTAGGGTTAGGGTACGGGTTAGGGTTAGGGTTAGGGTGAGGGTTAGGGTTAGGATTAGGGTACGGGTTAGGATTAGATTTAGGGTTATGGAACGGGATAGGGTACGGGTTAGGGTACTGGTTAGGGTAGGGGTTATGGTTTAGGGTTAGGGTTAGGGAAAGTGTTACGGTTAGGGTTAGGGTTAGGTATAGGGTATGGGTAAATGTTAGGGTTAGCGTAACGGTAAGTGTGAAGTCATGGGTTAGGATACAGGTTAGGGTTAGGGTTAGGATTAGGGTACGGGTTAGGTTTACGGTGAGGGTTCGGGATAGGATTTGCGTACGGGTTAGGATTAGGGTTAGGGTTATGGTACGGCTTAGGGTCCGGGTTATGGTTAGTGTTAGGGTACGGGTTAGGGTTAGGGTTAGGGTAAAGTTTCGGGTTAGGGTTAGGGTTAGGGTTAAGGTACGGGTTAGGGTTAGGGATAGGGTTAGTGTTAGGGTACTGGTTATGTTTAAAGTTAGGGTTAGGTTAGGGGTTAGGGTTAGGGTTATGTTTAGGGTACGGCTTAAGGTTAGGGTTAGGTTTAGATTACGGGTTAGGGTTAGGGTTATGGTACGGGTTAGGGTTAGAGTTCGGGTTAGGGTGAGGTTTTGGGTTAGGATACGGCATAGGATAGGGGTTAGGGTACGGGTTAGGGTTAGGTTTAGGGTACGGTTTAGGGTTAGGGTTAGGGTACTGGTATGGGTTAGGGTTAGGGTTAGGGTTAGGGTAAGGTTTAGGGTACGGGTTAGGGTTAGGTTAGGGTAAGGGTACGGGTTAGGTTTAGGGTACAGGTTAGGGTTAAGGATAGGGATAGGGTAGGGGTTAGGGTTAGGGTTAGGGTACAGGTTACGGTACGGTTTAGGGTTAGGGTTAGGATACTGGTTACGGTTAGGGTTAGGGTTAAGGTTCTGGTTAGGGTACGGGTTAGGGTTATGGTACGAGTTAGGATTAGGTTGAGGGTTAGGGTACGGGTTAGGATTAGGTTTAAGGTTAGGGTACTGGTTAGGGTTTGGGTTAGGGTTAGGGTTAGGTTACAGGTTAGGTTTAGGTGTAGGGTTAGGGTTAGGGTTAGGATACAGGTTAGGGTTAGGGTTAGGTGTGGGGTATGGGTTAGAGTTAGATTTAGGATTAGGTAAGTGGTTAGGTTTAGGCTTAGATTTAGGGTACAGGTTAGGGTTAGGGTTAGGGTTAGGGTTCGGGTTAGGGTTCGGGGTGGATTACGGGTTAGGTTTAGGTTTACGGTACCGGTTAGGGTTAGGTGTAGATTACGGGTTAGGGATAGGGTTCGGTTTAGGTTTAGGGTACGGGTTAGGATAAGGGTGAGGGTTAGGGTTAGGATTAGGGTAAGGGTTAGGGATAGGGTTAGGGTTATGGTACGTGTTAGGGTACGGGTTAGGTTTAGGGTTAGGGTTAAGGTAAGGGTACTGGTTTGCTTTAGGGTTACCTTTAGGGTATGGGTTAGGTATAGGGTTAGGGTTAGGGTTAGTTTTAGGGTATGGGTTAGGGTACAGGTTAGGGTACGTGTTAGGGTTAGGGTTAGTGTACGGCTTAGGGCAAGGTTTAGGGTTAGAGTTAGGGTACAGGTTAGGGTTATGGGTAAGGTTAGGGTATGCGTTAGGGTTAGGGTGATGGTTAGGGTTAGGATTAGGGTAAGTGTTAGGATGAGGGTTAGGTTTATGGTACGGGTTAGGGTATGGGATAGGATACTGTTTAGGGTACGGGTTAGGGTTTAGGTTATGGTTAGGGAAAGTGTTAGGGCTTAAGGTTAGGGTACGGGTTAGGGTTAAGGTTAGGGTTAGGGTTAGGGTACGGCTTAGGTTTTGGGTTAGGGTTAGGGTTAGGTTACAGTTTAGGGATAGTGTACGGATTAGGGTTAGCGTTAGGGTTAGGGTTAGGGTACGGGTAAGTGTTAGGGTTAGCGTTTCGGTAAGGGTTAGTGTTAGGGTTAGGGTTAGGTTTAGGGTACGGGTTAGGGTTAGGGTTAGGGTTAGGTATAGGGTACAGGTAATGGTTAGGGTTAGGGTACGGGTTAGGGTTAAGGTTAGGGTTAGGGTTAGGGTTAGGTATAGGGTATGGGTAATGGTTAGGGTTAGGGTACGGGTTAGGGTTAGGGTTAGGGTAAGGTTATGGGTTAGGGTTATGGTTAGGGTACGGGTTAGGGTATGGGGTAGTTTTAAGGATAGGGTTAGGGTTCGGGTACTGGTTAGGGTTAGGGTTAGGGTTTGGTTACGGGTTAGGTTTAGGGTTAGGGTACGGGTTACGATACACTGTAGAGTTAGGGTTAGGCTTAGGGTTAGGTTGCGGGTTAGGGTTAGGTTAAGTGTTACAGTACGTGTTAGGGTTAGGGTTAGGGTACTGGTTAGGGTTAGGGGTAGGGTTTGGGTACGGGTTAGGGTAGGGTTAGGGTTAGGGGACGTGTCTGGTTTAGGGTTAGGTTAGGGTTAGGCTTAGGGATAGGGTTAGGGTACAGGTTAGGGTTAGGTTAGGGTTAGGTTTAGGGTTTGGATTCGGGTTAGGGTTAGGGTTAGGGTTAGTGTTAGGGTTAGGGTAC
Source organism: Vulpes vulpes (assembly GCF_048418805.1). Classification (NCBI taxonomy): domain Eukaryota; kingdom Metazoa; phylum Chordata; class Mammalia; order Carnivora; family Canidae; genus Vulpes; species Vulpes vulpes. The sequence continues at coordinate 759,157 of NC_132783.1, read as the reverse complement.
GGATAAAGGTTAGGTTTAGGGTTAGGGTTAGGGTACGGGTTAGCGTTAAGGTTAGGTTACGGGTTAGGGTTAGGGTAAGGGTTAGGGTTGGGTACGGTGTAGGGTTAGGGTTAGGGTTAGGGTACGGTGTAGGGTTAGGGCTAGGGTTAGGGCTAGGGTACGGGTTTGGTTTAGGGTTAGGGTTAGGTATGGGTAAGGTTTAGTGTTAGGGTTAGGGTTAGGTTTAGGGTACGGCTTAGGGTACGGTTTAGGGTTAGGTTTAGGGTACGGTTTAGGGTTAGGGTTAGGGTTAGGGTTATGGTTAGGGTTAGGGTTAGCGTTATGGTAAATGTTAGGTTATAGGTTAGGGTTAGGGTTAGGGTCCCGGTTAGGGTTAGGGTTAGGGTACAGGTTAGGTTTATAGTTAGGGTTACTGTTAGGGTACTGGTTAGGGTTAGTGTAAGGGTTAGGAAACAGGTTAGGGTTCAGGTTAGGGTTAGAGTTAGGGTCGGGTTAGGCTACTGATTAGGGTTAGGGTTAGCATTAGGGTTAAGTTACGGTTTAGGGTTAGGGTACTGGTTAGGTTTGGGGTACAGGTTAGGTTTAGGGTTAGGGTAAGGGTATGGGTTAGGGTTAGGGTTAGGGTTATGGTCGGGTTAGGGTTAAGGTTAGGTTTAGAATCAGGGTACTGGTTAGGTTTATGGTTAGGGTACGGGTAAGGGTTAGTTTAAGGCTTAGGGTTAGGGTACTGGTTAGAGTGAGGGTACGGGTTACGGTTAGGGTGAGTGTACGGGTTAGGGTTAGTGTTAGGGTAGGGTTAGGTTATGGGTTAGGGTTAGGGTTAGCGTTAGGGTTAAGGTTAGGATTAGGGTACTGGTTAGGGTTAGGGTATGGGTTAGCATACGGGTTAGGGTTAGGGTTAGGGTTAGGGTTAGGGTTGGGGTTAGGCTTAGGGTTAGGGACGGGTTAGGGTTAAGGTTAGGGTTAGGGTTAGGGTTAGGGTTAGGGATAGGGTACGTGTTAGGGTTTGGGTTAGGGCTGGGTTAGGGTTAGGGTTAGGGTTAGGGTTGGGGTTTGGGTTATGGCTGGGTACAGGTTAGGGTTATGGTACGGGTTAGGGTTAGCTTTAGGGTTACGGTTAGGGTACGGGTTAGGGTACGGGTTAGGGTTAGTGTTAGGGTTAGGGTTAGGGTACGCGTTAGCAATATGGTTAGGGTTATGGTTAGGTTAGTGTACGGGTTATGGATAGGGTAAGGGTACGCGTTAGGGATAGGGTTAGGGTTAGGGTATGGGTTACGGTTAGGGTGAGTGTACGGGTTAGCATTAGGGTTAGGTTTAGGGATAGGTTACGGGTTAGGGTTAGGGCTGGGTACGGGTTAGGGTAAGGGTTACGGTACGGGTTAGGGTTAGGGTAGGGGTTAGGGTTAGGTTTAGGTTTAGGGACAGGTTACGGGTGAAGGTTAGGGTTAGGGTTAGGGTTAGGGTAATGTTTAGGGTTAGTGTTAGGGTTAGGGTTAGGGTACAAGTTAGGGTTATAGTAAGGGTAAGGGTTTAGGTACGGATTAGGGTTAGGATTAGGGTAAGGGTACAGTTACGGGTTAGGGTTAGGGTCCGGGTAAGGTTTAGGTTTAGGGTTAGGGTACTGCTAATGGGTATGGTTAGGGTTAGGATTAGGGTACTGGTTTGGTTTAGGGTTAGGGTAAGGTACTGGTTAGGTTTAGGGTTAGGGTTAGTGTAGGATGATGGTTAGGGTACTGGTTAGGGTTAGTGTTAGGGTTAGGGTACGGGTTACAGTTAGGGTTAGGGTACAGTTTAGTGTCAGGGTTAGGCATAGGGTTAGGGTTTGGGTTAGGGTACGGGTACGGGTTAGGGTTAGGGTATGGGTACGGGTTATGTTTAGGGTTAGGGTACGGGTACGGGTAGGGTTAAGTTTATGGTTAGGGTACGGGTTAGGGAATGTGTTAGGGTTAGGGTTAGGTTTAGTGTACTGGTTAGGGTTAGAGTTAAGGTTAGTGTTAGTGTTAGTGTTACGGTTAGGGTTCGGATACGGGTTAGGATAAGGGTTAGGTTTCGGGATAGGTTTAGGGTATGAGTTAGGTTTAGGGTTAGGGATAGGGTTAGGGTTACCGTTAGGTTTACGGTACGGGTTAGGTTAGGATTAGGGTTAGGATTAGGGTTGGGATTAGGGTACTGGTTAGAGTTACGGTTAGGTTTAGGGTTAGGGTACGGGTTAGGTTTAGGGTTAGGGTAGGGTACGGTTTAGCATTAGGGTTAGGGTACGGGTTAGGTTTAGGGTTAGGGTTAGGGTAAGGTTACCGTTAGTGTTAGGGTTAGGGTTTGGGTTAGGGTACGGGTTAGGGTTAGGGTTAGGTTACGGGTTAGGGTACCGGTTAGGGTTTGGATTAGGGCTGGGTACAGGGTAGGGTTAGGGTACGGGTTAGGGTTAGTTTAGGTTAGGGTTACGGTACGGGTCAGTGTTCGTTTTATGGTTAGGTTTAGGGTTAGGGTTAGGGTTAGGTTTAGGGTTAGGGTACGAGTTAGGGTTAGGGTTAGGGTTAGGGTTAGGTTACTGGTTAGGGTTAGGTTTAGGGTTACGGTTAGGGTCCGGGTTAGTGTTAGGATTAGGGTTAGGGTACGGTTTAGTGTTAGGGTTAGGTTTAGGTTACGGGTTAGGGTTAGGTTTAGGGTACAGGTTAAGGTTAGGGTTAGGTTGCTGGTTAGGGTTAGGGTTAGGGTTAGGGTTAGGGTCGGGTTAGGGTTAGGGTTAGGGTACTGTTTAGGGTGAGGGTGAGAGTTAGTGTACGGGTAAGTGTTAGGGTTATGGTTAGGGTTAGTGTTAGGGTTAGTGTACGGGTTAGGGTTAGGGTTAGGTTTAGGGTTAGGGTACTGGTTAGGGTTTGAGTTAGGTTTAGGTTTAGGGTAGGGGTTAAGCATAGGGTTAGGGTTAGGGTTAGCGTTAGGGTACAGGTTAGGGTTACGGTTAGGGTTATGGTACAGGTTAGGGTAAGGATTTAGGGTAAGGTTTAGGGCACGGGTTAGCGTCCTAATTAGTGTTAGGGTTAGCATTAGGGTTAGGGTTAGGGTTAGATGTAGGGTACGGGTACGGGTTAGGGTTAGGGTTAGGGTACATGTTAGGTTTAGGGTTAGAATTAGGGTACTGGTTAGGGTTACGTTTAGGGTTAGTGTTAGGGTATGGGTTAGTGTTAGGGGTAGGGTAGGGTACGGTTTAGGTTTAGGGTTAGGGGTAGGGTACGGGTTGGGGTTAGGGTTAGGGTACACGTTAGGGTTCGGGTTAGGGTAAGGGTTAGGATAAGGGTACAGGTTAGGGTTGGTGTTACGGTTATGGTAAGGGTTAGGGTACGGGTTATGGTACGTGTTAGGGTACTGGTTAGGGTATGGGTTAGCGTTTAGGTTTACGTTTAGGGAAAGGGTTAGGGTTAGGATTAGGGTTAGGGTACTGTTTAAGGTTAGAGTTAGGATTAGAATTAGGGTGCAGGTTAGTGTTAGGTATATGGTTAGGTTTAGGGTTACGGTTAGGGTATGGGTTACAGTTAGGGTAAGGGTTAGGGTTAAGGTACAGGTTAGGGTTAGGGTTAGGGTTAGGGTTAGGAGACGGGTTGCGGTTAGGGTTAAGGTTAGGGTTAGGGGTTAGGGTTAGGGTTAGGGTTAGGGTTAGGTTTAGGGTTAGGGTAAGGGTTAGGGTTAGGCTTAGGGTTAGGTTGAGGGTATGGTTTAGCATTAGGGTTAGGGTTAGGTTACCGGTTAGGGTTAGGGTACGGGTTAGGGTTAGGGTGTGGTTTAGGGATAGGGTACGGGTTAGGGTTAGGGTTAAAGTTAGGGTTAGGGTTAGGGTTAGGATTAGGGTACTGGTAGGGGATAGTGTTAGAGTTAGGTTTAGTGTACGGTATAGTGTTACGGTTAGGTTATGGGTTAGGGTTAGGTTTAAAGTTAGCTTTAGGGTTAGGGAACGGATTAGGGTTAGGGTTAGGGTTAGGGTTAGGGTTAGGGATAGGGATAGGGTACTGGTTTGGTTTAGGATTAGGGTTAGGGTACGGGTTAGGTTGAGGATGAGTGTTAGGGTTAGGTTTAGGGTACGGGTTATGGTATGGGTTAGGTTAGGAGTTAGGGTTAGGGAACGGGTTAGGCATAGGGTTAGGGTAAGGGTTAGGGTACGGGTGTGGGTTACGGTTAGGTTAAGGATACGGGATAGGGTTAGGGTTAGGTTACTGGTTAGGGTTAGGGGTTAGGGTTAGGGTAGGGGTTAGGGTTAGGGTTAGGGTTATGTTTAGAGTCCGGGTTAGGGTTAAGGTTAGGGTTAGGGTTAGGGTTAGGGTTAGGGTTAGGGTTACGGTACGGGTTAGGGTATGGTTAGGGTACGGCTTAGGGTACCGGTTAGGATTAGGTTTAGGATTTGGTTTAGGGTACGGGTTAGCAATAGTGTGAGGGTTAGGGTTAGGGTTAGGGTACGGTTTAGGGTTAGGGTTAAGGTAAGGGTACGGGTAAGTGTTAGGTTTAGGGTTAGGGTACGGGTTAGGTTTAAGGTTAGGGTTAGGTTTAGTGTACTCTTTAGGCTTAGGTTTAGGGTACGGGTTAGCGTTAGAGTAAGGTTTAGGGTTAGGGTACAGGTTAGGGGTAGGTTACGGGTAAGGGTTAGGGTGAATGTATGGGTTAGGGTTAGGGTTAGGGTTAGGGTAAGGGTTAGGGTTAGGGTTAGGGCTGGATACAGTGTAGGGTTAGGGTTAGGGTTAGGGTTAGGTTCCGGTTTAGGGTTAGGGTTAGGTTAAGTGTTACTCTACAGGTTAGGATTAGGGTACTGGTTAGGGTTAGGTTTAGGGTTAGTGTATGGTTTAGGTTTAGGGTAGGGTTAGGGTTAGGGTACTGTTCAGGCTTAGGGTTAGGGTACAGGTTAGGGTTATAATAAGAGTAGGGGTTAGGGTACGGGTTAGGGTTAGGATTAGAGTAAGGGTACGGGTTAGGGTTAGGGTTAGGGTCCGGGTGAGGTTTAGGGTTAGGGTTAGGGTACTGCTAATGGGTAGGGTTAGGGTTAGGATTAGGGTACTGGTTTGAATTAGGGTTAGGGTAAGGTACTAGTTAGGTTTAGGGTTAGGGTTAGGGTCAGGTTTAGGGTTAGGGTACTGGTTAGGGTTAGTGTTAGGGTTAGGGTACGGGTTAGATTTAGGGTTAGGGTACGGGTTTGGGTCAGGTTTAGGCATAGGGTTAGGGTTTGGGTTAGGGTACGGGTACGGGTTAGGGTTAGGGTATGGGTACAGCTTAGGTTTAGGGTTAGGGTACGGGTACGGGTAGGGTTAAGTTTATGGTTAGGATACGGGTTAGGAATTGTGTTAGGGTTAGGGTTAGGTTTAGTGTACTGGTTAGGGTTAGAGTTAAGGTTAGGGTTAGGGTTACGGTTAGGGTTAGGATACGGGTTAGGATAAGGTTTAGGTTTCAGGTTAGGATTAGGGTTAGGGTACGAGTTAGGTTTAGGGTTAGGGATAGGATTAGGTTACGGTTAGGGTTACGGTACGGGTTAGCTTTAGGATTAGGGTTAGGGTTAGGGTTAGGATTAGGGTACTGGTTAGAGTTACGGTTAGGTTTAGGGTTAGGATACGGGTTAGGGTTAGGGTTAGGGTAGGGTATAGTGTAGTGTTTGGGTTAGGGTACGGGTTAGGTTTAGGGTTAGGGTTAGGGTAAGGTTACAGTTAGTGTTACGGTAAGGGTTTGGGTTAGGGTACGGGTTAGGTTTAGGTTTAGGGTACGGGTTAGGGTATGGGTTAGGGTTTGGATTAGGGCTGGGTACAGGTTAGGGTTAGGTTAGGGTTAGGGTTAGGGTTAGGGTACGGGTTAGTGTTCGTTTTTTGGTTAGGTTTAGGGTTAGGGTTAGGGTTAGGGTTAGGGTTAGGGTTAGGTTACTGGTTAGGGTTCGGTTAGGGTTACGGTTAAGGTCCGGGTTGGGGTTAGGATTAGGGTTAGGGTACGGTTTAGCGTTAGGGTTAGGGTTAGGTTACGGGTTAGGGTTAGGGTACGGGTTTGGGTATGGGTTAGGGTATGGATTAGGGTTAGGGTTAGAGTTAAGTTACGGATTAGGGTTACGGTACAGGTTAGGGTACGGGTTAGGGTTAGGTTTAGGGTATGGATTGGGGTTAGGGTTAGGTTTAGGGTTAGGTTTAGGGTACGGGTTAGGGTTAGGGTTAGGGTACGGTTTGGTTTAGGTTTAGGGTTAAGGTACGGGTTAGGGTTAGAGTTAGGGTTAGATGTAGGGTACGGGTTAGGGTTACGGTTAGGGTACACGTTAGGTTTGGGGTTATGGTTAGGGTTAGGATAAGGGTACGGGTTAGGTTTAGGGTTAGGATTATGGTATGGGTTAGGGTACGGTTTAGGGTCCTTATTAGGGTTTGGGTTAGGGTTTAGGTTTAGCGTTAGGGAAAGTTTTAGGCTTAGTGTTAGGCTTAGGGTACAGGTTAGGTATCAGGTACTGGTTAGGGTTAGGGTTAATGTTAGTGTACGGGTTAGGGTTAAGTTTAGGGTTAGGGTTAGGTTTAGGGTACTGGTTAGAATTAGGGTTAGGTTTAGGGTTAGGGTTAGGGTACGGGTTAGGGCTAGGGTTAGGTTTAGGGTCAGTGTTAGGTACGGGTAAGGGTCCAGGTTAGTGGTAGGGTTAGTGAACGAGTTCAGGAATGGGTTAGGGTTAGGGTTAGTGTAGGGTACGGAATTGGGTTAGGGTGAGGGTTATGGTTAGGGTACAGCTTAGGGTACGGGTATATGTAACGGTTAGTGTTAGGGTACAGGTACGGTTTAGGGTTAGGGTTAGGGTTCGTTTTGGATACTGGTTAGGGTTAGGGTTAGGTTACGGGTAATGGTACAGGTTAGGGTTAGGGTTAGAGTTAGGGTACGAGTTAGGGTACGACTTAGGGTTAGGGTTAGTGTATGGGTACTGGTAAGGTTTAGGTTTAGGTTTAGGGTACGGGTTAGTGTACAGGTTAGGGTTAGGTTTAGGGTACAGGTTAGGGTTAGGTTTATGGTATGGGTTAGTGTTAGTGTTAAGGTTAGGATTAGGATTAGGGTAGGGTTAGGGTTAGAGTTAGGGTTAGGGTTAGGGTTAGAGTTAGGGTGTGGATACAGGTTAGGGTTTGGGTTAGGGTTAGGGTTAGGGTACGGTTAAGTGTTAGGTTTAGCGTTACAGTAAGGGATAGGGTACGGGTTAGGTTTAGGGTTAGGGTATGGCTAAGATTTAGGGTTAGGGTTAAGTTTAGGGTTAAGGGTAGATTAGGTTTAGGGTACAGTTTAGGTTAGGGTTAAGGTTAGGGTACTGGTTAGGGTTAGGGTTAGAGTTAGGGTTAGGGTACAGGTTAGGGTTAGGTTTTGGGTTAGGGTTAGGGTTAGGATACGGGTTAGTGTTAGGGTAGGGTTAGGGTTAGGGTACGGGTTAGGTTTAGGGTTAGGGTTAGTGTACTGGTTAGGTTAGGGTTAGGCTTAGGGTACGGGTTCGGTTTGGGGTTAGGGTTAGGTTACGTTTACAGTTAGGGTTGATTACGGGTTAGGGTTCGGGTTAGGGTTAGGGTTAGGGTTAGGGTTAGGGTATGGTTTAGGTTTAGGGTTAGGGTTAGGGTTAGGGTTAGGGTTAGGGTACTGGTTTGGTTTAGGGTTAGGGTACGGGTTAGTTTTAAGGTGATGCTTCGGGATAGGATTAGGGTACGGGTTAGGTTACGGGTTAAGGTTAGGGTTATGGTACGGGTTAGGGTTATGGTTAGGGTACGGGTTAGGGTATGGGTTAGTTTTAAGGTTAGGGTAGGGTTAGGGTACTGGTTAGGGTTAGGGTTAGGGAACGGGTTAGGGTACGGGTTAGGGTACGGGTTAGGGTAGAGTAAGGGTTAGGGTTAGGGTACGGGTTAGGGTTAGGGTACGGGTTATGTTTAGGGTTAGGGTTAGGGTTAGGGTACGGTTTAGGGTTAGGGTTAGGGTTAGGGTAAGGGTTAGGGTTAGGGTTAGGGTACAGGTTAGGTTTAGGGTTAGGGTTAGTGTACTGGTTAGGTTAGGGTTAGGGTAGGGTACGGTTACAGTTAGGGTTGATTACGGGTTAGGGTTAGGGTTATGGTTAGGGTTAGGGTACGGTTTAGATTTAGGGTTAGGGTTAGGGTTAGGGTACTGGTTTGGTTTAGGTTTAGGATTAGGGTACGGGTTAGTTTTAGGGTGATGCATTGGGTTAGGTTTAGGGTACGGGTTAGGTTACGGGTTAGGGTTATGTTTAGGGTACGGGTTAGGGTACGGGTTAGGTTTAAGGTTAGGGTAGGGTTAGGTTACTGCTTAGGGTTAGGATTAGGGTACGGGTTAGGGTACGGGTTAGGGTAGAGTAAGGGTACGGGTTAGGGTACGGGTAGGGTTAGGCTTAGTGTAAAGGTTATGTTTTGGGTTACGATTAGGGTTAGGGTAAGGGTTAGGCTTAGGGTTAGGGTTAGGGTTAGGTTTATGGTATGGGTTAGTGTTAGCGTTAAGGTTAGGATTAGGATTATGGTAGGGTTAGGGTTAGAATTAGGGTTAGGGTTAGGGTTAGAGTTAGGGTGTGGATACGGGTTAGGGTTTGGGTTAGTGTTAGGGTTAGGGTACGGTTAAGTGTTATTTTTTGCGTACGGTAACGGTTAGGGTACGGGTTAGGTTTAGGGTTACGGTATGGCTTAGGGTTAGGGTGAGGGTTAGGGTACGGGTTAAGGGTAGATTAGGTTTAGGGTACGGGTTAGGTTAGAGTTAGGGTTAGGGTACTGGTTAGGGTTAGGGTTAGGGTTAAGGTACGGGTTCGGTTTAGGGTTAGGGTTAGGTTACGGGTTAGGGTTAGGGTTGATTACGGATTAGGGTTAGGGTTAGGGTTAGGGTACGGGTTACGGTTAGGGTGAGGGTTACGGTTAGGATTAGGTAAGGGTTAGGATTAGGGTTAGGGTTATAGTGTGGGTTAGTGTACGGTATAGGGTACTGGTTAGGGTCCGGGCTAGGGTTTAAGGTTAGTGTTATGGAAAATGTTAGGGTTAGGGTACGGTTTAGAGTACGGGTTTGGGATAAGTTTAGGGTTAGGGTTAGGGTACGGCTTAGGGTTAGGGTTAGGGTTAGGGAACGGTTTAGGGATAGGTTACAGGTTAGGGTGAGGGTTAGGATATGGGTAAGGGTTAGGTTTAGCGTTACGGTTAGGGTTTAGGTACGGGTTAGGGTTAGGGTTAGGGTATGGCTTACGGTTAAGTTTAGGGTATGGGTTAGGTAGATTAGGTTTAGGGGACGGGTTAGGTTTAGGGTTAGGTTATGTGGTAGGGTACGGGTTAGGGTTATTCTTAGGGTTAGATTCCGAGTTATGGTACGGGTTAGGCGTAGGTTTAGGATTTGTGTTAGGGTACGGGTAAGTTTTAGGGTTAGGGTACGGGGTGGGTTAGGTTTAGGGTTAGGGTATGGGTACGGGTTAGGGTTAAGGTTAGGGTTACGGTTAACTTTAGGGTACAGGATAGGGTTAGGCTGAGAGTTAGGGTACTGGTTAGGGTTAGAGTTAGGGTTAGTGTAATGGTTAGGGTTATGGTTAGGGTTAGTGTACGGGTTAGGGTACAGGGTAGGGTTAGGGTACTGGTTTGGGTTAGGATTAGGGTTAGGGTACGGGTTAGATTTAGGGTTAGGTTTATGGTATGGGTCAGTGTTAGGGTTAAGGTTAGGATTAGGGTTAGGGTAGAGTTAGGGTTAGGGTACTGGTTGGGTTAGGATTAGGTTTAGGGTAGGGTTTAGGGTTACAGTTAGGGTTAGGATTAGGGTACGTGTTAGGGTTAAGGATAGAGTTAGGGTTAGGGTTAGGGCTAGGGTTAGGGTACGGGTAAGGGTTACGGTTAGGGTATGGGTTAGGGTCCGGGTTAGGGTTAGTTTTAGGTTTAGCGTTAGTGTACAGGTTAGCAATAGGGTTAGGGTTAGGGTCCGGGTTAGGGTTAGGGTTTGGGTAAGGTTACGGGTTAGGGTTAGGGTGAGGGTAGGATTAGGGTACGGGTTAGGGTTAAGGTTAGGGTTAGGGTAATGGTTAGGGTTAGGCCTAGGGTTAGGATTAGGGTACTGGTTAGTGTTAGGTTTAGGGTTAGGGTTAGGGTTTGGATACGGGATAGGGTTAGGTTTAGGGTTAGGGTTATGGTACGGGTTAGGATTAGTGTGAGGGTTAGGGTACGTGTTAGGGTTAGTGTGAGGGTTAGGGTACGGGTTAGGGTTATGGTTAGGGTACGGGTTAGGGTTAGGGTTAGTGTTAAGTTTAGGGTTAGGGTACTGGTTAGGGTTAGGGTTAGGGTATGGTTTAGGTATACAGTAAAGGTTAGGGTTAGGGTACGGGTTAGGTTTAGGGTGAGTGTACGGTGTAGGGTTAGGGTTAGGTTTAGGGTTACAGTTAGGGTACGGGTTAGGGTTAGGTTACGGTTTAGGGTTAGGGTTACGGATAGGGTTAGGGTACAGTTAAGGCTTAGGGTTAGGTTTAGGGTTAGGGTTCAGATACTGGTTTGGTTCAGGGTTAGGGTTAGGGTACGGGTTAGGTTTAGAGTTAGGGTTAGGGTTAGGTTTAGGTTACGGATTAGGGTACGGGTTAGGGTTAGTGTATGGCTCAGGGTACGGGTTAGGGTTAAGGGAGGGCACGGGTTAGGGTTAGGTTTACGGTAAGGGTACAGGTTAGGGTTAGGGTTAGGGAATGGCTTAGGCGTAGGGTTAGTATCAGAGTTAGAGTACTGGTTAGGGTTAGGGTTAGGGTAGGTGTTAGGGTTAGGGTTAGGGTTAGGTTTAGGATACGGGTTAGGGTAAGGGTTAGGTTACGGGTTAGATTTGGGGTTAGGGTTAGGTTTAGGGAACGGGTAAGGGTTAAGGTTAGATTAGGGTTAGGGTTAGGGGAAGGGTAATGGATACGGTTAGGGTACGGGTTAGGGTACGGAAAAGGGTTAGTGTTAGTGTTAGGGAAGGGAACGGGTTAGCAAAAGGGTTAGGTTAGGGTTAGGGTACGGGTTAGGGTTAGGGTACGGGTTAGTGATAGGGTTAGGGTTAGGGTCACAGTTTCGGTACGAGTTAGAGTACGGGTTAGGGTTAGTGTTAGGGTTAGGTTTATGGTACGGGTTAGCAATAAGTTTAGGGTTAGGGTTAGGTTTAGGGTAAGGGTTAAGATTAGGGTTAGGGTACGGGTTAGGTTTAGGGTTAGGGTAAGGGTACGGTTTAGGGTTAGGGTTAGGGTTAGGGTTTGGGAACGGGTTAGGGTTAAGTTTAGGGTTAGGGTTTGGGTACTGGTTAGAGTTAGGGTGAGGGTTAGTGTAGGGTTTAGGGTTAGGGTTAAGTTTAGAGTAAGGGTTAGGGTTAAAGGTTAGGGTAAGTGTTAGGGTTAGGGTACGGGTTTGGGTCACGGTTTGGGTACGAGTTAGAGTACGGGTTAGGGTTAGTGTTAGGGTTAAGTTTATGGTACGGGTTAGCAATAAGTTTAGGGTTAGGGTTAGGTTTAGGGTAAGGGTTAGGATTAGGGTTAGGGTACGGGTTAGGTTTAGGGTTAGGGTAAGGGTATGGTGTAGGGTTAGGGTTAGGGTTAGGGTTTGGGAACGGGTTAGGGTTAAGTTTAGGGTTAGGGTTTGGGTAATGGTTAGGGTTAGGGTTAGGGTACAGGTCAGGGTTAGAGTAAGGTTTAGGGTTAGGGTACTGGTTAGGGTTAGGGTACGGTTTAGGGTTAGGGTGAGTGTATGGGTTAGGGGTAAGGTTAGGTTTAGGGTTAGGTTACGGTTTAGGGTTAGGGTACAGCTTAGGGTTAGGGTGAGGGTACGGGTTAGGGTACGGGTTAGGGTTAGGGTACGGCTTAGGGTGAGGGTGAGGGTACGGGTTAGGTTTAGGGTTAGGGTACTGGTTAGGGTTAGGGTATGGGTTATGGTACAGGTAAGGGTTAGGGTTAGGGTTAGGTTACGGGTAAGGGTACGAGTTACGGTTAGTGATATGGTATGGGTTAGGATTCGGGTTAGGGTTAGGGTACTGACTAGGGTTAGGGTTAGGGTACTGGTTAGTTTTAGGTTTAGGGTTAGGGTACGGTTTAGGGAACGGGAACGGGTTAGGGTTAGGGTTAGGTTTAGGGTACAGATTAGGGTTAGGGTTAGGTTACGGGTTAGGGTTAGGGTTACGATTAATATTAGGGTTAGGGTACGGGTTAGGGTACGGGTTAGGGTGAGGGTACAGGTTAGGGTTAAGGTTAGGGTACGGGTTAGGGTTAGGGTTAGGGTTAGTTTTTCGGGATAGGGTTAGGGTTAGGGTTATGGTTAGGATTATGCTACGGGTTAGCACTAGGGTTAGGGTTATGGTATGGGTTAAGGTACGGGTAAGGGTACAGGTTAGGGTACGGGTTAGGGTATGGGTCAGTTTTAGGGTTAGGGAATGTGTACGGGTTAGGTTTAGGGTTAAGGTACGGGTACGGGTTAGGGTTAAGGTTAGGGTTACGGTTAGGGTTAGGGTACGGGATAGGGATAGGGTTAGAGTTAGGGTACTGGTTAGGGTTAGAGTTAGGGTTAGGGTTAGGATGCAGGTCAGGGTAAGGGTTAGGTTATGGGTGAGGGTTAGGGTTAGTGTTAGGGTTAGGGTCAGGGACGGGTTAGGGTTAGTGTTAGCGTAAGGGTAATGGTACTAGTTACGGTTATTGATAGGGTATGGGTGAGGGTACGGGTTACCATTAGGGTTAGGGTTAAGGTACCGAGTAGGGTTAGGGTAAGGTTTAGTGCTACGGTACGTGTTCGGGTTAGAGTTAGGGTTAGGCTACTGGTTAGTTTTAGGGTTAGGGTTAGGGTACGGGTTAGGGTACGGTTTAGGGTACGCGGTAGGGTTAGGTTTAGGGTACGGGTTACGGTTGGGGTTATGGTTAATTTAGGGTTCGGGTACGGGTTAGGGTATGGGTTAGGGTTATGGTACTGGTTATGGTTAGGGTTAGGGTATGGGTTAGGTTTAGGGTTAGGGTTAGGGTTAGTGTTAGGGTATGGATTAGGGTTAGGTTTATGGTTAGGATTAGGTTTAGGGTGCTGGTTAGGGTTAGGTTTAGGGTTAGGGTACAGGTTAGGGTTAGGGTAAGGGTACAGGATAGGGTTAGGGTTAGTGTTAGGGTTAATGGTTAGGGTTAGTGTTAGGTTTAGGTTAGGGTACAGGTTAGGTTTAGGGTTAGGGTTAGGGTAGGTTTCAGGGTTAGGGTTAGGGTACGGGTTAGGGTTAGGGTCAGCGTACGGGTACGGGATAGGGTTAGGGTTAGGGTACATGTTAGGGTTAGGGTTAGGTTAGGGTACGGGAAATTTTTAGGGTTAGGGTTAGTGTTAGGGTTCGGGTTCGGGTTAGGGTTAGGGTTAGGATAGGGTTAGGATACGGCTTAGGGTAAGGGTTAGGTTACGGGTGAGGTTAGGGTTAGGTTTAGGGTTAGGGTACGGGTTAGGTTTAGGGTTAGGTTTACGGTAAGTGTTAGGGTAAGAGTTAGGGTACGGTTTAGTGTTAGGTTTAGGGTTAGGGTAATGGTTAGTCTACGGGTTAGGGTATGGGTTAGGGTTAGGGTATGGGTTAGGGTTAGGGTATAGGTTAGGGTACTGGTTAGGGTTAGGGTTAGGGTTAGGGTTAAGATACGGATTAGGTTTAGGGTTAGGGTTAGGTTTAGGTTTAGGGTATGGGTTAGAGCTAGGGTTAGGTTTAGGGTACTGGTTAGGGTTAGGGTTAGCATTAGGTTTAGGGTACAGTTTAGGGTTTGGGTTAGGGTTAGGTTTAGGGTACTGGATGGGGTTAGGGTTAGGGTTAGGGTATGGGTTAGTGTTATGGTTAGGGTACGGGTTTGGGTTAGGGTTAGGGTACTGGTAAGGGTTAGAGTTAGGGTTATGGGTAGGGTACGGGTTAGGAATAGGTTTAGGGTTAGGGTAGGGTTAGGATACAGTTTAGGGTAAGGGTTAGGTTACGGGTGAGGTTTAGGTTTAGATTAAGGGTTAGGGAACGGGTTAGGTTTAGTGTTAGGTTTACGGTAAGTGTTAGGGTAGGATTTAGGGTACGGGGTAGTGTTAGGTTTAGGGTTAGGGTACAGGTTAGGGTATGCGTTAGGATTAGGGTTTGGGTTAGGGTTAGGGTTAAGGTTGGGTTAGGATATGGATTAGGTTTAAGGTTAGGATTGGTTTAGGGTTAGGGTATGGTAGGGCTAGGGTTAGATTTAGGGTACTGTTTAGGGTAAGGGTTAGCGTTAGGTTTAGGGTACAGGTTAGGGTTTGGGTTAGGGTTAGGGTTAGGGTTAGTGTACGGGTTAGGATTAGGTTTAGGGTTATGGTACTGGTTAGGGTTAGGGTTAGGGTTAGGGTACGGGTTAGGGATAGGGTTAGGGTTAGGGTTCGGTTACGGGTTAGTGTTAAGGCTGGGTACGGTTTAGCGTACGGGTTAGTGTACGGGTTAGGGATAGGGTACGGGTACGGGTTAGGGTTAGGGTTAGGTTACGGGTTAGGGTTAGGGTTAGGGTATAGGTTAGGGTTAGGTTTAGGGTTAGGTTTAGGGTTAGGTTTAGGGTTAGGTTTAGGGTTAGGATACGGGTTCGGGTTAGGGTTAGGTTTAGGGTACGGGTTAGGATTAGGTTAAGGGTTATGGTATTGGTTAGGGTTAGGGTTAGGGTTAGGGTACGGTTTACGGTTAGATTAGGTTTAGGGTACTGGTTAGGTTTAGGGTTAGGGTACGGGTTAGGGTTAGGGTTAGGGTACAGCTTAGGGTTAGGATGAGGGTATGGGTTAGGGTTAGGGTTAAGGTTAGGGTTAGGGTACGGTTTACGTTATGGGTAGGGTTAGGTTTAGGGTACTGGTTAGGGTTAGGGTTGGGGTACGGATTAGGGTTAGGGTTAGGGTTAGGTTATGGGTTAGGCTTAGTGTTAGGTTTAGGGTTAGCATTAGGGTACAGGTTAGGGTTAGGTTTAGGGTTAGGGTTAGGGTTAGGATACGGGTTAGGTTTAGGTTTAGGGTTAGGGTACGGGTTAGGGTTAGGGTTAGCGTTAGGGTACTGGTTAGGGTTAGGGTACAGGTTAGGGTATGGGTTAGTGTTATGGTTAGGGGTAGGGTTAGGGTTAGGGACTGGTTAGGGTTAAGGTTAGGTTTAGGGTTAGGGTAGGTTTAGGATACGGGTTAGGGTTAGGTTTAGGGTTAGGGTACGGGTTAGGGTTAGGGTTAGCCTTAGGGTACTGGTTAGGGTTAGGGTACGGGGTAGGGTATGGGTTAGGTTAACGGTTAGGGGTAGGGTTAGGGTTAGGGACAGGTTAGGGTTAGGGTTAGGTTATGGGTTAGGGATAGGGTTAGTGTTAGTGTACAGGTTAGGTTTAGGTTTAGGGGTGGGGTATGGGTACTGGTTTGGTTTAGGGTTAGGGTAAGGTTACGCGTTAGGATTAGGGTTAGGGTACGGGTTAGGGTTAGGGTTAGGGTAAGGGTTAGGGTTAGGGTTAAGGTTAGGGCACGGGTTAGGATTAGGGTTAGGGTTAGGGTTAGGATAATGGTTAGGGTTAGGGTACAGGTTAGGGTTAGGGTACGGGTTAGGGTTAGATTATGTTTAGGGTACGAATTAGGTTTAGAGTTAAGGTATGTGGTGGGGTACAGGTTAGGTGTAGTGTTAGGGTTAGGGTATGGGTTATGGTACGGGTTAGGCGTAAGTTTAGGTTATGGGTTAGGGTACGGGTCAGTTTTAGGGTTAGGGAATGGGTACAGGTTAGGTTTAGGGTTAGGGTATGGGTACGGGGTTAGGGTTATGGTTAGGGTTACGGTTAGGGTTAGGGTACGGGATAGGGTTAGGGTTAGAGTTAGGGTACTGTTTAGGGTTAGAGTTAGGGTTAGGGTTAGGATGCAGGTCAGGGTAAGGGTTAGGTTACGGGTGAGGGTTAGGGTTAGGGTTAGGGTTAGGGTTAGGCTCAAGGTAAGGGTACGTGTACGGGTTAGGGTTAGGGTTAGGGATAGGGTTAGGGTACTGGTTTGGGTTAGGATTAGGGTTAGGGTTAGGGTACGGGTTAGGTTTAGGTTTATGGTTATGGTTAGGTTTATGGTATGGGTTAGAGTTGGGCTTAAGTTTAGGATTAGGGTTTCGTAGGGTTAGGGTGAGAGTTAGGTTTTAGGGTTGAGGTTAGAGTTAGGGTGAGGGTACGGGTTAGGTTTAGGGTTACTGTTAGGTTTAGGGTACAGGTTAGTATACAGGTTATGGTTAGGGTTAGGGTACAGGTTAGGGAATGGGTTAGGGTTAGGGTACAGGTTAGTTTTAGGGTTAGGGTACTGGTTAGGTTTAGGGTGAGGGTTAGGGAATGGATTAGGCTTATGGTTAAGGTTAGGGCATGGGTTAGGATTAGGGTTAGGGTTAGGGTACTGGTTAGGGTTAGGGTTAGGTTTAGGGTTAGGGTTAGGGTAGGATATGAGTTAGGGTTTATTTTAGGGTTAGGGTTAGTGTACGGGTTAGGGTTAGGGTTAGGGTACTGGTTATGGTTAGGTTTAGGGTTAGGGTATGGGTTAGCGTTAGGGTTAGGGTTAGGGCACGGGTTAGGGTTAGGGTATGGTTTAGGATTAGGTTTAGGGTACGTGTTAGGTTTGGGGTTAGGGTTAGGGTTAGGTTTATGTTACGGGTTAGGGTACGTGTTAGGGTTAGGGTTAGGGTTAGTGTTAGAGTTAGGATTAGGGTACGGGTTAGGCATAGGGTTAGGGTTAGGGTTAGGGTTAGGGTTAGTTTTAGGGTTAGGGTACGGGTTAGGGTTAGGTTTAGGGTAATGATACGGGTTAGGTTTAGGGTTAGGGTTAGGGTACGGTTTAGGGTTAAGGTTAGGATTAGGGTTATGGTACTGGTTAGTGTTAGGGTTAGGGTACAGTTTAGGTTTAGAGTAAGGGTTAGGATGAGTGTACGGGTTAGGGTTAGTGTTAGGGTTAGGGTTAGGGTTCGGTTACAGGTTAGTGTTAGGGCTGGGTACTGTTTAGGGTACGGGTTAGGGTACGGGTTAGGGTTAGGGTATGGGTACAGGTTAGGGTTAGGTTACGGTTTAAGGTTATGATTAGGGTTAGGGTTAGGGTACTGGTTAGGGTTAGTTTTAGGGTTAGGGTACGGGTTAGGGTTAGGTTTAGGGTAATGATACGGGTTAGGTTTAGGGTTAGGGTTAGGGTACGGTTTAGGGTTAAGGTTAGGATTAGGGTTATGGTACTGGTTAGTGTTAGGGTTAGGGTACAGTTTAGGTTTAGAGTAAGGGTTAGGATGAGTGTACGGGTTAGGGTTAGTGTTAGGGTTAGGGTTAGGGTTCGGTTACGGGTTAGTGTTAGGGCTGGGTACTGTTTAGGGTATGGGTTAGGGTACGGGTTAGGGTTAAGGTATGGGTACAGGTTAGGGTTAGGTTACGGTTTAAGGTTATGATTAGGGTTAGGGTTAGGGTACTGGTTAGGGTTAGGTTTAGGGTTAGGGTTAGGGTACTGTTTAGGGTAAGGTTTAGGGTAATGGTTAGTATTAGGGGTAGGGTTATGGTACAGGTTAAGGTTTAGGGTTAGGGTTAGGGAAAATGTTAGGGTTAGGGTTAGGGTGAGGGGACGGGTTAGGGTTAAGGTTAGGGTTAGTTTTAGGGTACGGCTTAGTGTTAGGTATAATGTTAGGGGTAGGGTACGGTTTAGGGATAGGGTACGGGTTAGGGTTATGGTTAGGGTTAGGGATAGGGTACGGGTAAGTTAGGGTGAGCGTTACGGTAAGGGTTAGGGTACGGTTTAGGGTTTGGGTTAGGGTTAGGGTTAGGGTTCGGTTACGGGTTAGTGTTAGGGCTGGGTACTGTTTAGGGTACGGGTTAGGGTACGGGTTAGGGTTAGGGTATGGGTACAGGTTAGGGTTAGGTTACGGTTTAAGGTTATGATTAGGGTTAGGGTTAGGGTACTGGTTAGGGTTAGGTTTAGGGTTAGGGTTAGGGTACTGTTTAGGGTAAGGTTTAGGGTAATGGTTAGTATTAGGGGTAGGGTTATGGTACAGGTTAAGGTTTAGGGTTAGGGTTAGGGAAAATGTTAGGGTTAGGGTTAGGGTGAGGGTACGGGTTAGGGTTAAGGTTAGGGTTAGTTTTAGGGTATGGCTTAGTGTTAGGTATAGTGTTAGGGGTAGGGTACGGTTAGGGATAGGGTACGGGTTAGGGTTATGGTTAGGGTTAGGGATAGGGTACGGGTAAGTTAGGGTGAGCGTTACGGTAAGGGTTAGGGTACGGTTTAGGGTTTGGGTTAGGGTATGGCTTAGGGTTAGGGTTAGGGTTAGGGTACGGGTTAGGGATAGATTAGGTTTAGGGTACGAGTTAGGTTTAGGGTTAAGTTATGTGGTAGGGTACGGGTTAGGGTTTGTGTTAGGTTTAGGGTATGGGTTATGGTACGGGTTAGGCATAGAGTTCAGGTTTGCGTTAGGGTACGGATACAGGTTGGATTAGGTTTAAGGTTAGGATTACGGTTAGGGTTAGGGTACAGGATAGTTTTAGGGTTAGATTTAGGGTACTGGTTAGGGTTAGAGTTACAGTTAGGGTAGGGTTCGGGTTAGGGTTAGGATACGGGTTAGGGTAAGGGTTAGGTTACGGGTTAGGGTTACCGTTAGGGTTAGGGTTAGGGTACGGGTTAGGCTTAGGGTTAGGGTTAGGGTTAGGTTTAGGGTTCGGGTTCGGGTTAGGGTTAGGGTTAGGGTTAGGGTACTGGTTTGGGTCAGGATTAGGGTTTGGATATGGTTAGGTTTAGGTTTAGTGTTAGGGTTAGGTTTATGGTATGGGTTAGTGTTAGGGTTAAGTTGAGGATTAGGGTTAGGGTAGGGTTAGGGTTAGAGTTAGGGTTAGGGTTAGGGTTAGAGTTAAGGTGTGGGTACGGGTTAGGTTTAGGGTTAGGGTTAGGTTTAGGGTACGGGTTAGGTTTAGGTTTAATGTTACGGTTAGGTTTACGGTACGGGTTAGGGTTAGGGATAGTGTACAGCTTAGGGTACAGGTTAGGGTTAGGGTACGGGTTAGGGTTAAGGTTACGGTTAGTTACGGGTTAGGGTTAGGTTCAGGGTTTGGGTTAGGGTACGGGATAGGGTTGGGGTTAGGGTTAGGTTACGGGTTAGGGTTAGGGTTTGGGTTAAGTTTAGTGTTAGGGTACGGTTTAGGGTTAGGTTTAGAGTTAGGTTTAGGGTACTGGTTTGGCGTAGGGTTAGGGTTAGGCACGGGTTAGGTTTAGGGTTAGGATTACGGTTATGTTTAGGGTACAGGTTAGGGTACGGGTTAGGATTAGGGTTAGTGTAGGGCTTAGGGTATGGTTTAGGGTTAGGTTTAGGGTACGGTTAAGGGATAACGTACTGTTAGGGTTAGGGTTAGGGTTAGAATTAGGGTACGGGTAGGGGTTAGGTTTAGAGTTAGGGTTAGGTTATGGGTAAGGGTTAGGGTTAGCGTTACGGTAAGGTTTAGGTTATGGGATAGGGTTAAGTTTAGGGAACGGCTTATGGTTAGGGTTCGGGTTAGGGTACTGTTTAGGGTTAGTGTTAAGTTTAGGATACAGGTAAGGGTTAGGGTTAGGGTTAGGGTTAGGGTACGGATTAGGGTTAGGTTTGGTTAGTGTTAGGATTAGGGTACGGGTTAGGATTAGGGTTAGGGTTATGTTACGGCTTAAGGTACGGGTTAGGGTTAGGGTTAGGGTACGGGTTAGGGTTAGGGTAAGGTTACGGGTTAGGGTTACTGTTAGGGTACGGGTTAGGGTTAGGGTTAGGGTAGGGTTAAGGTTAGGGTTAGGGTTAGGGTACTGGTTAGGGTTAGGGTTAGGGGACGGGTTAGGATTCGGGTTAGGGTTAGGGTTAGGATACGGGTTAGGTTTAGGGTTAGGGTTAAGGTTAGAGTTAGGGTACGGTTTAGGGTTAGGGTTACGGTTAGGATTATGGTACTGGTTTCGTTTAGGGTTAGGTTAGGGTATGGGTTAGGTTTAGGTTTAGGTTTAGGGTTAGGTTTAGGGTACGGGTTAGCGTACGGGTTAGGGTTAGGGTTAGTGTACGGCTTAGGGTACGGGTAAGGGTTAGGGGTTATGGTGCGGGTTAGGGTTAGATTTAGGGTTCGGGTACGTATTAGGGTTAGGGTACAGGTTAGGGTTAGGGATAGGGATAGGCTATTGGTTAGGGTTAGGGTTATGGTTAGGTTTCGCGTACTGCTTAGGATCAGGGATAGTGTTAGGTTATGGGTCAGGGTTTGAGTTAGGGTTAGGGTTGGGGTATTCGTTAGAGTTAGGGATAGGTTTAGGTTACCGGTTATGGTTAGAATTAGGGTACAGGTTAGGCTTAGCGTTAGGTTTAGGGTACCGTTTAGGGTTAGGGTTAGGGTAATGGTAGGGTTAGAGTTAGGGTTAGGGTTAGGGTACTGGTTAGGATTAGTGTTAGGGTTAGGATACAGGTTAGGTTTAGGGTTAGGGTACAGGTTAGGATTAGGTTTAGCATTATCGTATGGGTTAGGGTACTGGTTAGGGTACGGATTAGGATTTAGTGTTCAGGTTAGGGAAAGTGTCAGGGTTAGGGTAAGGGTTAGGGTACGGGTTAGGGTTAGGGTTGGGGTTAGTGTTAGGGTTCGGTTACGGTTTAGGATACGGGTTATGGTTACAGTCAGGGTGAGGGTACGGGTTAGGGTAAGGGTTAGGGTACGGGATAGGATTAGGTTTAGGGTTGGGTTAGGGTACTGGTTAGGGTTAGGGTTAGGTTGGGGTTAGGCTACAGGTTAGGGTTAGTGTTAGGGTTAGGGATCGGTTTAGGTTACGGGTTAAGGTTTGGTTAGGATATGGGTTAGGGTTAGGGTTAGGGTTAAGGTTAGGGTACGGGTTAGGGTTAAGTTTAGGGTTAGGGTTAGGAAACTGGTTAGGGTAGGGTAGGGTACGGGTTAGCGTTAGAGAAAGGGTTAGGGTTAGGGTATGGGTTAGAGTTAGGGATGGGGTACGGATTAGGGTTAAGGATAGGGTTAGGGTACGGGTTAGGATTAGGTTTAGGGTTAGGGTTAGGGTCCTGGTTAGGGTTATTTTTAGGGTTATGGTTAGGGTACAGGTTAGGGTTAGGTTTCGGTTTAGGGTTAGGGTTAGGGTTAGGAAACGGGTTAGGGTTAGGGTTAGGGTACGGGTTAGGCGTAGGGTTAGGGTTAGGGTACTGTTCAGGTTAGGTTTAGGGTTACGGTATGGGTTAGTGATAGGTTTAGGTTTAGGGTACGGGTTAGGGTTAGGTTATGGTTTAGGGTTAGGATTAGGGTACTGGTTTTGCTTAGGGTTAGGGTTATGGAACAGGTTAGGTTTCAGGTTAGGGTTACGGATAGGTTTAGGTTAAGGGTTAGGGTTAGGGTTAGGGTTAGTGGTAGAGTAAGGGTTAAGGTAAGGGTTAGGCATAGGGTTAGGGTTAGGTTTAGGGTACGGGTTTTGGTTAGGGTTAGGGTTCGGTTTAGGGTAACGATACGGGTTAGTGTTAGGGTTTGGGTTAGGGTACTGGTTAGGGTTAAGTTTAGGGTTAGGGTTAGGGTACTGTTGAGGGTTAGGGTTAGGGTATGGGTTAGGGTTAGGGTGAGTGTGCTGGTTAGGGTTCGCGTTAGGGTTAAAGTTAGGGTTCGGTTACGGGTTAGGATAAGGGCTGGGTACGGTTTAGGATACGGCTTAGGGTTAGGGTACTGGTTAGTGTTAGCATTAGTGTTATGTTACGGGTGAGGGTTTGGGTTAGGTTTAGTGTTAGGGTGGTGGTTAGGGTTAGGGTTAGGTTTAGGGTACAGTGTAGGGTTAGGTTTAGCGTTGGGTTAGGGTTAGGATAGAGGTTATGGTTAGGGTTAGGGTACGGTTTAGGGTTAGTGTTAGAGTTAGGGTATGGGATAGGGTAAGGGGTAGGGTACGGGTTAGGCTTAGGGTACGGGAACGGTTAAGGGTTAGGGTTAGGGTAAAGGTACAGCTAGGGTTAGGGTTAGGGATAGGGTTAGGGTTAGGGTACGGGTTAGGGTTAGTTTTAGGGTACTGGTTAGGGATAGGTTTAGGGTTAGGATATGGATTAGGGTTAGGGTTAGGGTACGGGTTAGGATTAGGGTTAGGGTTAGGATGAGGCTCCTGGTTAGGGTTAGGGTTAGGGTTAGGGTACTGCTTAGGGTTAGGATAGTGTTAGGGTTAGGGTATGGGTTAGCATCAGGGTTAGGGTTAGGTTACGGGTAAGGTTTAGGGTTAGGGTATGGTATAGGGTTAGGGTGAGGTTACGCGTTAGGGTGCGGGTTAGGGTTAGGATACTGGTTAAGTTGAGGGTTAGGTTTAGGGAATGGGTTAGGGTTAGGGTAAGGGTACAGTTTAGGGTCAGGGTTAGGGTTTGGTTAATGGTTAGTGTTAGGGTTAGGGTTACGGTGAGTGTACGGGTTAGGGTACGGGTTAGGTTTAGGGTTAGGGTTAGGGTAATGGTTAGGGTTAGGGTTAGGGTAAGGGTTAGGAACAGGATAGGGTTAGGGTTAGGGTTAGGGTACTGGTTAGGGTTAGGTTTAGGGTTAGGGTAGGGGTTAGGGTTAGGGTTAGGATTTGGGTACGGGTTAGGGTTAAGGTTAGGGTTAGGTTTAGGGTTAGGTTTAGGGTTAGGGTACGGGTAGGGTTACAGGAAGGGTACGGGTTAGGGTACGGGTTAGGGTTAGTGTTAGGGTACGGGTGAGCAATAGGGTTAGGGTTAGGGTTATGTTTAGGGTACGGGTTAGGTTTAGGGTTACTGTACGGGTTAGGGTTAAGGTTATGGTATGGGTACGAGTTAAGGTTAGGTTTAGGGTTACGGTATGGGTTAAGGTAAGGTTAGGGTTAGGGTACTGGATAGGGTTAGGGTTAGGGTACGGGTTAGGGTTACATTAAGATTTAGTGTTAGGGTACGGTTTAGGTTTAGTGTACGGGTTAGGGTTAGGGTGAGTGTACGGGTTAGGGTATGGGTTAGGGTTAGTGTTCAGGTTAGTGTTAGGGTACGGGTTAGCAATAGGGTTAGGGTTAGGGTTAGGTTTAGGGTACGGGTTAGGTTTAGGGTTAGGGTACGGGTTAGGGTTACTGTTAGGGTAAGGGTACGGGTTAAGGTTAGGTTTAGGGTTACGGTACGGGTTAAGGTTAAGGTTAGGGTTAGGGTACTGGTTAGGGTTAGGGTTAGTGTACGGGTTAGGTTTAGGGTGAGTGTACGGGTTAGGGTTAGGGTCACGGTTAGTGTTAGGTTACGGTTTAGGGTTAGCGCTGGGTATGGTTTAGGGTACGTGTTAGGGGACGGGTTAGGGTTAGGGTACGGGTTAGTGTTAGGGTTAGGGTTAGGTTACGGGTTAGTGTTAGGGCACGGGTTAGGGTTAGGTTATGGGTTAGGGTTAGGGTTAGGGTTAGGGTATGGGTTAGGGTTAGGGTTATTTTATGGGTTAGGTTTAGGGTTAGGGTACGGGTTAGGGTACAGGTTAGGGTTAGTGTTAAGGTTAGGTTTAGGGTAAGTGTTATGGTCATGGTAAGGTTTAGGATTAGGGTTAGGTTTAGGTTTAGGTTTAGACGCATTCCACTTGCGTCTCAAAAGCCTCAAGCCACAAATGTCTCTGGTGAAGATGTTCAATACTCATTCTGCAGGCAGTGTGGAACCGTGAGGGACTGAGTGCGAGCTCAAATCTCACAAGGAAGTTGCCTTTGGACAAGGTGTTCAGCCATCTTCTCACGTTTGGAACTTATAGTTAGCACCAGTCTGACAGGAATTACTCGGACATCGCTGGATTGAGCTTGGAGACACTAGTCTTGTGGGCCGGCACCTTCCGCTTACCTCTCACAACACTTCTGTCATGCATCGAGCCTAGGCCTGTTAGCAGCTAAGTGTACCTGCACACAGAATGTGGGAGATAAAGGGCGTAAGCTCAACTCTCAGGAGTGTGTGTGTCTGGGCGGCCGATGTCTGCTACCCACTCATACATGGGAGTTAGAACCTAGCCACACTGTAATTGATGAAGGCCGTCGTGCATCGCTGCATTCAACTCAGGACAGGAGAGTAGAGGCCAGCCGATTTCACAATCTTCCTTTCTCACAACCTTTCCCAGCACCTCACATAAGGATGTCAGCTGTTATATCTACGGGCAGGCAGGATGCGAGGGGGTCCTGCCCGCAGTTCAGGTCTCAAAAGGAAGCAGGTGTCGAAGCCACCTTTCTACTAGCTGCGTTCTTATGGCCGTGAGAACGTAGCAGCATTGTGAGTCAGGTCATTCCGTGAATACCGCTCTACTGCACCTGGAGACACAACCATTGAAGCCTGCAGCTTACCCCTTGCGTCCCATGAGCTTCTGACAAACATGTCTTGGGAGGATGTTCGTAACTCCATCTGCAGGCAGTGCAGGACCGCGGGTCAGCTCATCTCACAGAACGAAGTTCCTCAGAGAGACGGCATTCAACATGGTACTCAGCTTTGGAAGTTTGTATGAAGCTCCCATCTGAGGGAGGAATTCCTCAGAAGTCGCTTGATTCAGCTAAGACACTTGCCTCTCACCAAACTTACGTCTCGTATCGATTGAAGTACTTTGGAAGCGAAGTGTACAAGGGGTCAGCATGTGGGAGGTACAAGCAACAAGCTCAATCCACTGGAGGCCTTGGAGGCAACTGTCTGCTAGGTGCGACACTGACAAGGTAGACGCTTGGTTCTCACTCAGCAACTGCCACGCACAGAAGGATGTGGGACATACAGGCGATAAGCTCCCCACTCAGACGGGCGTATCACTGGCAGGCATATGTCTGCTTCCCACTGAAACATGGGAGTTACACCTGGCGACACTTTAATTGAAGACCATTAGAAATCGCTGTGTTCAACTCAGATACACGTGAGGACAGGCCTGTTGCTTCCACATGCTTTTCACACCAACCTCTTCCAGCACCTAACATAAGGATGTTAGGACCTACATCTCCAGGCAGTCAGGATGCAGGAGGGTCCTCCCCTCAGCTCAGCTCTGACAAGGAAGCATACTTGGAAGCCAGCATTAAAGTAGCTGCGAACCCTAATACTAACCCTAACCCGAACCCGATCCCGAACCCGAACCCTAACCTGAACCCTAACCCTACCCCTACCCCTAACCCTAACCCTAACCCGAACTCTGACCCGAAGCTAACCTGAAACCGAACCCTCACCCTAACCCGAAAGCTAACACTAACCCTAACCCGAACCCGAACCCGAACCCTAACACGAACCCTAACCCTATCCCGAATCCTAACCCGAACCCGAACCCTAAACGGAACCCTAACACTAAACCGAAACCTTAACCTAAACCCAACCCCAACCCCAAACCCAACCCTAACCCTAACCCTAAACGGAACCCTAACCCTAACACGAACTCTAACCCTAACCTGACTGCTAACCCTAACTCGAACCCTAACCCTAACCCTAACCGAAACGTAACACTAACCCTAACCCTAACTTGAACCCTAACCCTAATCATAAACCGAACTCTAACAATAAGCTAACCTGAACCCGAAACCTCACCCTAAAACGAACCCTAACCCTAAACCTAACCTGAACCCTAACCCAAACCCTAACCCTGACCCCACTCCTAACCTTAAACCGACACCTAAGCCTAACCCTAACCCTGTCCCTAACCCCAAACCCAACCCTAAACCAATACCCAACCCCAACCACAACCCCAAACCCAAACTTACCCCTAACCCTAACCCCACCCCAAATCTGACACTAACCCTTACCCTAACCCTAACCCTAACCCCAACCTCACCCCAAACCCAACCCCCACCCTAACCTGAACCATAACCCTAACCCTCAACGTAACCTTAACCCTAATCCGAAACCTAACCACAACACCAACCCTAACACGAACCCGAACCCGAAGCCAACCAGAAGCCTAACCTCAACACTATCCTGAACCCTAACCCTTACTGAGACGAAACTTAACACAAACCCTAACCCAAACCCTAACACGAACCGTAAACCGAACCCTAACTCTAACCTGAACCCGAACCCTAAGCCGAGCCCTAACCCTAACCCTAACACGAACACTAATCCAAACCCAGCCATTACCCAAAACCTAACTCTAACCCTAACCCTAACCCTACCCCTAACCCTAACCCGAATCCTAACCCTAAACCTAACCCGAACCCGAACCCTAACTCTAACCCAAACCCTAATCCTAACCCTAAACCTAACCCTAAAGTGAACCCCAAAATGAACCCTAATCCTAACCCTAAACCTAACACGACCCGAACCCTAACCCTAACCGTAAAACGAACCCTAACCCTAACCCTAACCCTACCCAAACACTAACCCGAACCCGAACCCCTAACAGTAACCTTAACCCAAAACCTAACCCTAACCCTAACCCTAACCACTAACCCTAGCCCGAACCCTAACACTAACCCTAACCCGAACCCTAACCCTAATCCGAACCCTAAACCTATCCCTAAACCTATCCCTAACCTGATTCGTAACCCGAACCCTAAAGCAAACCCTAACGCGAACCCTAACCCGAACCCGAACCCGAACCCTAACCCGAATGTAATCCTAACCCGAAACCTAACCCTAACCCTAACTCGAAACCTAACCCCAACCCCAACCCCCACCCCATCCCCAACCATAAACCTACCCCGAACCCTAACCCTAACCCGTACCCTAACCCTAACCCTAACCCAACCCCAACCCGAACCATAAACTAAACCCTAACCCTATCCTAACCCTAACCCTAATCCGAACCCGAACCCTAAACCCAACACTAACCCTAACCCACACCCGAAACCGAAACCCAACCCGAACCCTACCCCCAATCCTAACCCTAACCCTAACCCTAAACCGAACACGAACCCTAATCTGAAAACTAACCCAGTTCTAACCCTAACCCTAATGCTAACCCGAACCCTAGCCCCAACCCAAACCCAATCACGAACCCGAAACCTAACCCTAACCCGAAGCCTAAACCTAAAACTCAACCTAACCCTAACCCTATACATAACCCGAACCCTAAACTTAACCCTAACCCGAAACCTAACACTAACCTTAACCCGAACCCTAAACCTAACCCTAACCCGAACTCTAACCCTAAGCTAACCTGCACCCGAACCCTCAACCTAACCCGAACCCTAACCCTAATCCGAACCCGAACCCTAACCTTAACACTAACCCGAACCCTAACCCTAAACCTAACCCTAACCACAAACCAAACCCTAAACCTATCCCTAACCCAAAGCCCAACCAGAAACCTAACCCTACACTAAACCGAACCCTAAACTGAAAACGAACCCCAACTAGAAATCTAACCCCAGCACTAAACCGAACCCTAACACTTACCGAGCCCTAAACCTAACCCGAAACCTAACCCTATCCCGAACCCTAACAATAACCCTAACCCAAACCTTAACCCAAACCCTAACACGAACCCTATACCGAACCCAAACCCTAACCCTAACCCGAACCCAAACCCTAAACAGAACCCTAACCCTAAACCTAACACAAACCCTAAACCTAACCCTAACCATAACCCGAAACCTAAAACTAACGTTAACCCTAACCCTAACCCGAAACCTAACCCGAACCCCAATCCTAACCCTACCGCAAACACAAACCCTAACCGAAACCCGAACCCTAAACCTAACCCTAACCCTAACCCTAACCCGAAACCTATTCGTAACTCTAACCCTAAACCTAACCCAAACCCTAAACCTAACCGTAACCCGAACCCTAACCCTAACCCTAACCCGAACCCTAACCATAACCGTAACCCAAACCCTAACACTAACACTAAACCTAACCCTAACTCGAACCCTAACACCAACCCCAAACCCAACCCCAACCTAACCCTACCCCGACCCTAACCCTACCCCGTACCCTAACCCTAACACAAACCCTAACACCAACCCCAAACCCAACCCCAACCCGAACCCTAAACCAAACCCGAACCCTAATCCTAACCCGAACCCGAACCCTAAACCCAACACTAACCTTAACCCGAACCTGAACCCACAACCAAACCCGAACCCTAAACCCAACCCTAACCTTAACCCTAAACCTAACCCTAACCCTAACCTTAACCCAAACCCGAACCCGAAACCTAACCTTACCCTAACCCTAACCCTAACCCTAACCCTAAACCTAACCCTAACCCTAAACGGAACACTAACCCGACCCTAAACCTAACCCTAACCCGAACTCTAACCCTAAGCTAACCTGAACCCTCACCCTCACCCTAACCCGAACCCTAATACTAACCCTAACCCAAACCCGAACCGTAACCCTAACCCGAACCCTAACCCTGAACCCACTCCTAACCCCAAACCCAACTCTAACCCTATTCCCAACCCCAAACCCAACCCCAACACCAAACCTAACCCTAACCCTAACCCCAACCCCAAATCTAACACTAACCATTACCCTACACCTAACCCTAACCCCAACCCCAACCCCAATCCCCACCCTACCCTGAACCCTAACCCTAACCCTAAACCTAACCTTAACCCTATTCCGAAACCTAACCCCAACACCAACCCTAACCCGAACCCGAACCTGAAACCCAACCGGAAGCCTAACCCCAACACAAACCCTAACACTAACCCTAATCCTAAACCGAACCCTAGCCCTAACCCTAACTGGAACCCGAATCCTAACACTAACCCTAACCCTAATCCGAACACTAACCCGACCCTAACCCTAACCCTAATCCTAACCCTAACACGAACCCTAACCCTATCCCTAACCCTAACCCTAACCTGAACCGTAACCCGAACCCTAAAGCCAACCCTAACCCGAAGCCTAACACTAACCCGAACCCTAAACCGAACCCGACCCCTAACCCGAACATAATCCTAACCCGAAACCTAAACCTAACCCTAACCCTAACTCGAACCCTAAACCCAACACCAACAGCAACCCAAACGCCAACCCCAAACCTACCCCGAACCTAACCTTAACCCGTACCAAAACCCTAACCCTAACCCTAACCTTAACCCTAACCCCAACCCCAACCGCAACCCCAACCCGAACCATAAACCGAACCCTAACCCTACCCTAACCCTTACCCTAATCCGAACCCGAACCCTAAACCCAACACTAACCCTAACCCAAACCCGAACACGAAACCCAACCGGAACCCTAACCCCAACCCTAACCCTAACCCTACCCTAACCCTAACCCTAACGCTAACCCGAACCCTACACCTAACCCTAACCCTAACATGAACCCGAACCCTAACCCTAACCCGAACCCTAACCCTAATGCTAACCTTAAACCTAACCCAAACCCTAACCCGAACCCTAACCCTTCCCGAATCCTCACCCGATCCCGAACCCTAAACCGAACCCTAACCCGAACCCGAACCCTAAACCCAACCGTATCCCAACCAAACCAAACCCTAAAACTAACCCTAACCCTGACCCTAAAACTAACCCAAACCCTAACCACTAAACCTACCCCTAACCCTAACCCTAACCATAACCCTAACCCTAACCCCAAACTGAACACTAACACTAACCCCAACCCAAACCCCAACCCCAAACCCAACCCTAAACCTAACCCTAACCCTAAGCCGAACCCAACCATAACCCTAACCCTAACCCAAACCCCAACCACAACCCCAACCGAACAGCAACACTAACCCGAAACCGAACCAGAACACTAACCCTAACCCTAAACCAAACCCTAACCCTAACTCAAAACCGAACCCCAACCCCAACCCGAACACTAAACCAAACCCTAACCCGAAACCTAACGCGAACCCGAACCCGAACCCTAACCCGAACCATAACCCTATTCCGAACCCGAACCCGAACCCGAAACCTATCCCAAACCCTACCTCGAAACTGAAACTGAACCCTAACCCGAACCAAATACCGAACTCTAACCCAAACCCTAACCCTAAGCCTAAGCCTAACCCTACCCATGACCCTAACCCTAACTATAACCCGAACCCTAACCCTACCCTTAACCCGAACCCTACACTAACCCTAACCCGAACCCGAACCCTAACCCTTACCCTAAGCCAAAACCTAACCCTAACCCTTACCGAAAATGTAACCCTAACCCTAACACGAACACGAACCCGAAACCTAACCCGAATCCTAACCCTAACACAAACCCGAACCCGAACCCTAATCCTAACCCTAACTCTAAACCGAACCCTAACCCTAATCCGAACATTAACCCTAACACTAACACTAACCTTAACCTTAACTCTAACCTTAACCCTAACCACAAACCCAACGCTCACCCTATGCCTAACCATAACCCAAACCCTAACCCGAAACCTAACCTTACCCTAACCCGAAACCTACCCCAAACCCTAACCCTAACCCGAACCCTAACCAGTACCCTAACCCTAACACGAACCCTAATCCTAACCCTAACCCGAAACCGAACCCTAACTGTAACCCGATCCCTAACCCTAACCCTAAACTTAACCCTAACTCGAACCCTAACGCCAACCCCAACCCCCACCCCAAACCTAACCCTACCCCGACCCTAACCCTAACCCGTCCCTAACCCTACACAAACCCTAACAGCACCCCAACCCCAACCCCAATCCCAACCCTAAACCGAACCCTAACCCTAATCCTAACCCGAACCCGAACCCTAATCCCAACACTAACCCTAACCCGAACCTGAACCCCTAACACTAACCCTAGCCCTAACCCCTAACGCTAACCCTAACCCTAAGCCTAACCCTAAACCCAACCCTAACCCTAACCCTAACACGAATCCTAACCCTAACCCTAACCTGAACCCTAACACTAACCCTAACCCGAACCCTAACCCTAACCAAAACCCTAACCCTAACCCTAACACCTAAACCTAACCAAAACCCTAACCCAAACCCCTAACCCTAACCCAAAACCTAACCCTACCCCTAACCCCAAACCCTAACCCTAACCCTAACCCTAACCCTAAACCGAACCCGACCCTAACCCGAACATAATCCTAACCCAAAACCTAACCCTAACCCTAACCCTAACTGAACCCTAACACCAACCCTAAACCCAACCCTAAACCTACCCCGAACCTAACACTAACCCGTACCAAAACACTAACCCGAAACTTAACCCCAACCCCAACCCCACCCCAACAACAACCCGAACCATAAACCGAACCCTAATCCTACCCTAAACCTAACCCTAATCCGAACCCAAACCCTAACCCAACACTAACCCTAACCCGAACCCGAACCCGAAACCCAACCCGAACCGTAACCCCAACACTAACCCTAACCCTAATCCTAAACCAAACCCGAACCCTAATCCGAAACCTAACCCTAACCTAACCCTAACCCTAACGCTAACCTGAACACTACCCACAACCCTAACCCTAACACGAACCCGAACCCTAACCCTACCTCATCCTAACCCTAACCCTATCCCTAACCCTAACCCTAAACCAAAACCTAAAACTAACCCTAACCCTAACCCGAACCCTAAACCTAACCCTAACCTGAAATCTAACCCTAAGCTAACCTGAACCCGAACCCTCAACCTAACCCGAACCCTAACACTAACACTAACCCTAAACCTAACCCGAACCCTAACCTGAACCCTAACCCTAAAACAAAACCTAACCCTAATTAGAACCCTAAACCCAAACCCAACCCCAAACCCAAACCCAACCCTAACCCTAACCCTAACCCTGACCCTAAAACTAACCCGAACCCTAACCACTAAACCTACCCCTAACCCTACACTAAACATAACCCTAACCCTAACCCCAAACCCAACCCTAACCCTAACCCCAACCAAAACCCCAACCCCACCCCTAACACTAACCCTACCCTAGGCCGAACCCCAACCCTAATCCTAACCCTAACCCAAACCACAACCACAACCCCAACCCCAAAAGCAACACTAACCCTAAACCGAACCAGAACACTAACCCTAACCCTAAACCAAACCCTAACCCTAACACGAACCTGACCCTAACCCAAACCCTAACCCTAACCCGAACCCAAACACCAACCCCAACCGGAACACTAAACCAAACCCTAACCCGAAACCTAACCCGAACCCAAACCCTCCCCTAACCCTATCCTTAACCCGAACGCTAACTATAACCCGAACCCTAACCCTAACCCTAACCTGAACCCTAACACTAACCCTAACCCGAACCCAAACCCTAACCCTAAACCTAAACCAAAACCTAACCCTAACCCTAACCTAAAACCTAACAATTACCCTAACCTGAAACCAAACCCGAACCCTAACCCGAACCCTAACCCTAAGCCTAACCGTAACCCAAACCTGAACCCGAACCCTAATCCTAACCCTAACTCCAACCCGAACCCTAACCCTAATCTGAACCCTCACCCTAACCCTAACACTAACCCTAACCCTAACCACAAACCCAACCCTAAAACTAACCCTAACCCCAACCCCAACCCCAACCCCAAACCTAACCCTAACCCTAACTGTAACCTGAATCCGAACCCCAACCCGAAAGCTAACCCGAACACTAAACCGAACCCAAACACTTACCCGAGCCCTAACCCGAACCCGAACCCTATCCCGAACCCTAACAATAACCCTACCCTGAACCCGAACCCTAACCAAAACCCGAACCCTAAACCTAACCCTAAACCTAACCCTAACCCGAAACCTATTCCTAAATCTAACCCTAACCCTAACCCGAAACCTATTCCTAAATCTAACCCTAACCCTAACGCGAAACCTATTCCTAAATCTAACCCTAACCTTAACCCGAACCCGAACCCGAACCGTTAACCCTCCACTAACCCTAAACCTAAACCTAACCCTAACTCGAACCCTAACCCCAACTCCAACACCAACCCCAAACCTAACCCTACCCCGACCCTAACCCTACTCCGAACCCTAACCCTAACCCTAACCCTAACCAAACCCGAACCCCAACACCAACCCCAACCCCAACCCGAACCCAAAACCGAAACCTAACCCCAACCCCAACCCCAACCCGAACCCTAAACCGAACCCTAACCCTAACCCGAACCGGAACCCTAAACCGAAACCTAACACTAACCCTAAAACGAACCTTAACCGTAACCATAACCATAACCCGAAACCTAAACCTAACGCTAACCCTAACCCTAACACGACACCTAACCCCAACCCTAATCCTAACCCTACCCCAAACCCGAACCCTAACCATAAACCGAACCCTAAACCTAACCCTAACCAAAACCCGAACCCTAATCCTAACCCTAAACCCATTCCTAATTCTAACCCTAACCCTAACCCGAAACCTAACCCGAACCCGAACCGCTAACCCTAAACCTAACCCTAAACCTAACCCTAACTCGAACCCTAAACCCAACCCCAACTCCAACCCCAAACCTAACCCTAACCCTAACCCTACCCCGTACGCTAACCCTAACCCTAACCCAAACCCTAACCAAAACCCCAACCCCAACCCGAACCCTAAACCGAACCCTATCCCCAACCCCAACCTGAACACTAAACCGAACCCTAACCCTAACCCGAACCCGAACCCGAACCCTAAACCCAAAACTAACCCTAACCCCAACCTGAACCCGAAACCCAACCCGAACCCTAAATCCAACCTAACCCAAACCCTAACCCTAACACTAACCCTAACCCTAACCCTAACCTTAACCTTAACCGGAACGCTAACACGAAACCTAACATTACCCTAAATCCAACCCTACCCCTAACCCTAACCCTAACACGAACCCGAACCCTAATCCTAAACCGAACCCTAAACCTATCCCTCAACCGAAACCTAACCCTAAGCTAAACCTAACACTAACCCTAACACGAACTCTAAGCCTAAACCTCACCCGAACCCTAAATGTAACCTTAACCCTAACACGAACCCTAAATCAAACCCGACCCCAAACCCCTAACCCTAACCCTAAACCTAACCAAAATCCTACGCTAACACTAACCCTAACACGAACTCTAAGCCTAAACCTAACCCGAACCCTGAAACTAACCCGAACCCTAACGACTAAACCTACCCCTAACAGTAACCCTAACCATAACCCTAACTCTAACCCTAACCCTAACCCCAAACCCAATCCTAACCCTAACCCCAACCCAAACCCAAACCCCAACCCCAACCCTAACCCTAACCCTAAGCCGAACCCCAACCCTAACCTTAACCCTAACCCAAACCCCTACCAAACCCCAACCCCAACAGCAACACTAAACCTAAACCGAACCAGAACTCTAACCCTAACCCTAAACCAAACCCTAACCCGAACCCGAACCCGACCCGAACCCAAACCCTAACCCTAACACAACCTGAACCCCATCCCCAAACCAAACACTAAACCAAACCCTAACCCGAAACCGAACCCGAACCCGAACCCTAACCCAAACCATAAACCTATCCCGACCCCGAACCCTAACCCGAACCCTATCCCGAACGCGAACCGAACCCTATCCCGAACTCTAACCCGAACCCAAAACATAACCCGAACCCTAACCCTACCTTTAACCCTAACCCTAACTATAACCCGAACACTAACCCTAACCCTGACCCGAACCCTAACACTAACCCTAACCCTAACCCTAACCTAAAACCTAACAATAACCCTAACCCGAATCCGAACCCGAACCCTAACCCGAACCCTAACCAAAACCCAAACCCGAACATAATCCTAACCCGAAACCTAACCCTAACCCCAACCCTAACCCTAACTCGAACCCTACTCCTAACCCTAACTCTAACCCGAACCCTAACCCTAATCCAAACCCTCACCCTAACCCTAACACTAACCATAACCTTAACACTAACCCTACCCACAAACCCAACCGCAACCCTATCCCTAACCACAACCACAACCCCAACCCCAAACCTAACCCTAACCCTAACCCTAACCCGAAACCGAACCCCAACCCGAAACCTAACCCCAACACTAAACCGAACCCTAACACTTACCCGAGCCCTTACCCTAACTAGAACCCTAACCTGAGACATGAACCCTAACAACAACCCTAACCCGAACATTAACCCGAACCCTAACACGAAACCTAAACCTAACCCTAACCCTAACCCTGACCTGGACCCGAACCCTAGACTGAACCTAACACTAACCCTAACCCAAACCCTAATCCTAAACCTACCCCGAACCCGAACCCTAACCAAAACCAGAACCCTAAACCTAAACCTAAACCTAACCCTAACCCTAACCCTAACCCAAAACCTATTACTAACTCTAACTCTAACCCTAACCCTAACCCGAACCCTAACCCGAACCCGAACCGCTAACCCTAACCCTAACCCTATTCCTAAGCCTAACCTAACTCGAACCCTAACCCCAAACCCAACACCAACCCCAAACCTAACCCTACCCCGACCCTAACCCAACCCCGTACCCTAACCCTAACCCTAACCCAAACCCAAACCCCAAACCCAACCCTAACCCCAACCCGAAACCTAAACCGAACCCTAACGCCAACGCCAACCAGAACCCTAAACCGAACCCTAACCCAAACCCAAACCTAAACCCGAACTCTAAACCCAAAACTAACCCTAACACAAACCCGAACCCTAACCCTAACCCAAACCCTAACCCTAACCCTCAACCTAAACCTAAGCCTAACCCTATCCCTAACCTTAACCCGAACCCTAACCTGAAACCTAACCTTACCCTAACCCTAACCCTACCCCTAACCCTAACCATAACACGAACCCGAACCTGAACCCGAACCCGAACCCTAACCATAACCCTCAACCTAACCCAAACCCTAACCCTAACACGAACCCTAACCCAAACACTAACCCGAACCCTAACACTAACCCGAACCCGAACCCGAACCCTAACGAGAAACCTAACCCTAACCCTAATCCGAACCCAAACCCTAACCCTAACCCTAACCCGAACCATGACCCTAACGCTAACCCTAACCCGAACACTAACCCGACCCTAACCCGAACCCTAATCCTAACCCTAACCCTATCCCTAACACTAACCCTAACCTGAACCGTAACCCGAACCCTACAGCGAACCCTAACCTGAAGCCTGAACCTACCTGAACCCTAACCCGAACTCGAACCCTAACCCGAACATAATCCTAACCCGAAACCTAACCCTAACCCTAACCCTAACCCTAACTCGAACCCTACTCCTAACCCTAACTCTAACCCGAACCCTAACCCTAATCCGAACCCTCACCCTAACCCTAACACTAACCATAACCTTAACACTTACCCTACCCACAAACCCAACCACAACCCTATCCCTAAACCCAACCCCAACCCCAACCCCA
Organism: Vulpes vulpes; assembly: GCF_048418805.1. NCBI lineage: Eukaryota > Metazoa > Chordata > Mammalia > Carnivora > Canidae > Vulpes > Vulpes vulpes. The sequence continues at coordinate 723,050 of NC_132783.1, read as the reverse complement.
AACCTAACCCTAACCCTAACCCTATCCCGAAACCGAACCCCAACCCGAAACCTAACCCCAACACTAAACTGAACCTTAACACTTACCCGAGCCCATACACTAACTAGAATCCTAACCCGAGACATGAACCCTAACAATAACCCTAACCTAACCTAACCTAACCCTAAACCCTAACCCTAACCTGAACCCGAACCCCAAACCCAACCCCTGGCCCTAACCCTAACCCATACCCTAACCCTAACTTTAACCTAACCCAAACCCAACCCCAACCCCAACACCAACCACAAACCCAATTCCAACTCGAACCATAAACCGAACCCTAACCCTAACCCTAACCCGAACCTGAACCCGAAACTCAAAACTAACCCTAACCCGAACCCGAAACCGAAACCCAACCCGAACCCCAACCCCATCCCTAACCCTAACCCTAACCCGAACCCAAACCCGAACCCTAAACCGAACCCTAACCCTAACCCTAACACGAACCCTAACCCTAACCCTAACCCTAAACATGACCCGAAACGTAACCCTAACGATAACCCTAACCACAAACCTAACCCGACCCCTAATCCTAACCCTACCCCAAACCCAAACCCTAACGAACACCCGAACCCTAAACCTAACCCTAACCCTAACCCTCAACCTAACCCTAACCCTAAACCTAAACCGAACGCTAACCCTAACCCTAACCCGAAGCCTGACCCTAAACGTAACCCGAACCCAAAACCTAACCCTAACCCTAATCCGAACCCTAACTCAAACCCGAACCCAAACCCCTAACCCTAACCCTAACCCTAACGCAAATCCCTAACCCTAAAACGAACCCTAACCCTAACCCTAACATGAACCATAACCCTAACCAGAATCCTAACCCTAACCCTAACCCTAACCCTAACCCTACCCGAACCGAACCCTAACCCAAAACCTAACCCGAACCCAAAACCGAACCCTAACCCTAAACCGAACACTAACCCGACCCTAACCCTAACCCTAACACGAACTATAACCCTAAGCTAACCTGATCCCAAACCCTCACCTTAATCCAAACCCTAACCCTAACCTTAAGCCTCACCCGAAACCAAAACCTAACCCTAACCCTAACCCTAATCCGAACACTAACCCAACCCTAACCCTAACCCTAATCATAACCCTAAACCGAACCCTAACCCTATCCCTAACCGTAACCCTAACATGAACCGTAACCCGAACCCTAAAACGAACCTTAACACGAACCCGAACCCTAACCCGAACCCGAACCCTAACCCGAACTTATCCTAACCCGAAACCTAACCCTAACCCTAACCCTAAGCCTAACTCGAACCCTAACCCCACACCAACCCCAACCCCAACCCCAGCCCTATACCTACCCCGACCCTAACACTAACGCGTACCCTAACCCTAACCCTAACCCTAACCCTACCCCTAACCCTAACCACAACCACAACTCCAACCCCAACCCCAACACGAACCATAAACCGAACCCTAACCCTACCCTAACCCTAACCCTAATCCGAACCCGAACCCTAACCCAACACTAACCCGAACCCGAACCCTAACCCAAACCCTAACCCTAACCCTAACCCAAACACGAACCCGAACCCTAGTCCTAACCCTAACTCTAACCCAAACCCTAACCCTAATCCGAACCCTCACCCTAACCCAAACACTAACCCTTACCCTAACCCTAACCCTAACCACAAACCCAACCTTAACCCTATCCCTAAACCTAACCCTAACCCCAACCCCAAACCTAACCCTAACGCTAACCCTAACCCTAACCCGAAACATAACCCTAACCCTATCCCGAACTTTAACAATAACCTAACCCGAACCTTAACCCGAACCCTAACACGACCCCTAAACCGAACCCTAACCCTAAACCTAACTCGAACCCTAAACCGAACTCTAACACTAACCCTAACCCAAACCCTAATCCTAACCCTACCCCGAACCCAAACCCTAACTAAAACTCGAGCCCTAAACCTAACCCTAAACCTAACCCTAATCCTAACTCGAAACCTATACCTAACTCTAACCCTACCCCGAACCCAAACCCTAACCCGAACCCGAACCCGTACCACTAACCCTAACCCTAACCCTAACACTAACCCTAAACCTAACACTAACTCGAATCCAAACCCCAACCCCAACCCCAACCCCAAACCTAACCCTACCCCGACCCTGACCCTACCCCGTACCCTAACCCTAACCCTAACCCAAACCCTAACCCCAACCTCAACCCAAACCCCAACCCCAACCCAAACCCTAAATAGAACCCTAAAACCAACCCCAACCCGAACCCTAAACCGAACCCAAACCCTAACCCGAAACCGAACCCGAACCCTAAACCCAAAACTAACCCTAACCCGAACCCGAACCTGAAACCCAACCCAAACCCTAAACCCAACCCTAACGCTAACCCTAACCCTAACCCTAACCTTAACCCGAACCCTAAACCGAAACCTAACCTTACCCTAACCCTAACCCTACCCCTAACCCTAACCCTAACAGGAACCCGAACCCTAACCCTCACCTGAACCCTTACCCTAACCATCAACATAAACCCAGACTAACCCTCAACCGAACCCTAACCCTAAATCTAACCCGAACCCTAAACCTAAACCTAACCCGAACCCTAAACCTAACCCTAACCCTAACCCAAAACCTAACTCGAACCCGAACCCGAACCCCTAACCCTAACCCTAACCCAAATCCTAACCCTAACCCTAACCGTAATGCTAATCCCTAACCCTAACACGAACCCTAACCCTAACCCTAACCCTAACACCAACCCTAACCCTAACCAGAATCCTAAACCTAACCCTAACCCTACCCGAACACTAACCCTAACCCTAAACCTAACCCGAACCTGAAACCGAACCCTAACACTAATCCTAACCCTAACCCTAAACCGAACACTAACCGGACCCTAACCCTAACCCTAACCCTAACCCTAACCCGAACCCGAACCCGAACCCGAACTCTAACCCTAAGGTAACCTCATCCCGAACCCTCACCCAAACCCTAACCCGAACGCTCACCCTAACCCTAACAAGAACCTGAACCCTAACCCTAGCCTGAACACTAACCCTGACCCCACTCCTAAACCTAAACCGAAACCTAACCCGAACCCTAACCCTATCCCTAACCCCAAACCCAACACTAACCCTATCCAAACCCCAACCCCAACCCCAAACCTAACCCTAACCCTAACCCCAACCCCAAATCTAACACTAACCCTTACCCTGACCCTAACCCTAACCCTAACCCCAACCCCAACCCCAACCCCAACCCCCACCCTAACCTGAACCCTAACCCTAACCCTAAACCTAACCTTAACCCTATACCGAAACCTAACCCCAACACCAACCCTAACCCAAACCCGAACCCGAAAACCAACTGGAAGTCTAACCCAAACACTAACCCGAACACTAACCCTTACCTGAGACCTAAAACCAAACCTAACCCAAACCCTAACCCGAACCCTAACACGAACCCTAAACAGAACCCTAACCCTAAACCTACCCGAACCCGAACCCTAAGCCGAACCCTAAACCTAACCCTAATCGTAACACGAACACTAATCCTAACCCTAACCAAAGCCAAAACCTAACTCTAACTCTAACCCTAACCCAAACCCTAAACCTAACCCTAACCTGAATCCTAACAGTAAACCTAACCCGAACCCGAACCCTAACCCTAACCCTAAACCTAACCCTAAACTGAACCCCAACACGAACCCTAATCCTAACCCTAACCCTAACACGAACCGAACCCTAACCCTAACCCTAACCCTAACCCTAATCCTAACCCTAACCCGAACTAACCCTATCCCTAACCCTAACCCTAACCCTAACCCTAACCCTAATCCTAACCCTAACCCTAACCCGAACCCTAACCCTATCCCTAACCCTAACCCTAATCTGAACCGGAACCCGAACCCTAAAGCGAACCTAACCGGAACCCTAACTCTAACCCGAACCCTAACCCTAACCCGAACCATAACCTGAACATAATTCTAACCCGAAACCTAACCCTAACCCTAACCCTAACTCGAAACCTAACCCCAACCCCAACCCCAACCCTAAACCTAACCCGACCATAACCCTTACCCGTACTCTAACCCTAACCCTAACCCTCACCCCAAACCCAAACTCAACCCCAACCCCTACCCGAACCATTAACCGAACCCTAACGCTACCCTAACCCTAACCCTAATCCGAACCCGAACCGTAAACCCAACACTAACCCAAACCCGAAACCCAACCCGAACCCTAACCTGAACCCTAACCCTAACCCTATCCCTAACCCTAAAGGAACCCTAAATCCAACCCCAAAACCAACCCCCACCCTAACGCTAAAAATAACCTTAACCCTATTCCGAAACCTAACCCTAACCCACAGAAGGAAATGCTGCGGAATCGGACCCTACAGGCAGTCAGGATGTGGGACATACAGGCCATAAGCTCACCTCTCAGATGTGCGTATCCATGGCAGGCAGATGTCTGCTTCCCACTGAAACATGGAAGTTACAACCTGGCGACACTCTAATTGAGGAAGGCCGTTAGATATCGCTGTATCCAACTCGAACACGTGAGGACAGGCCTGTCGCTTCCACATGCTTTTCACACCAACCTCTTCCAGCACCTAACATAAGGATGTTAGGACCTACGTCTCCAGGCAGTCAGGATGCAGGAGGGTCCTCCCCTCAGCTCAGCTCTCACAACAAAGCATACTTGGAAGCCAGCGTTCAAGTAGCTGCGTTCTTAGGGCCGCGAGAAGGTAGCAGTACTCTATGTTAGGAGGCTGCAGGAACACCGCTCTACTGCACCTGGAGACACACTCCAGGCCTGCCTTTTTCCACTTGCGTCTCACAAGCCTCAAGCCACAAATGTCTCTGGTGAAGATGTTCGAAACTCATTCTGCAGGCAGTGTGGAACCGTGAATTGCTGAGTGTGAGCTCAAATCTCACAAGGAAGTTGCCTTTGGACAAGGCGATCAGTCAGCTTCTCACGTTTGGAACTTAGTAGGTAGCACCAGTCTGACAGGAATTACTCGGACATCGCTGGATTGAGCTTGGAGACACTAGTCTTGTGGGCCGGCACCTTCCGCTTACCTCTCACAACACTTCTGTCACGCATCGAGCCTAGGCCTGTTAGCAGCGAAGTGTACCTGCACACAGGATGTGGGAGGTACAGGCCGTAAGCTCAACTCTCAGGAGTGTGTATGTCTGGGAGGCCGATGTCTGCTACCCACTCCTACAGGGGAGTTAGACCCTAGCCACACTGTAATTGACGAAGGCCGTCGTACACCGCTGCATTCAACTCAGGACAGGAGAGTAGAGGCCAGCCGATTTCACAATCTTCCTTTCTCACAACCTTTCCCAGAACCTCACATAAGGATGTCAGCCACTATATCTACGGCCAAGCAGGATGCGAGGGGGTCCTGTCCTCAGGTCAGCTCTCAAAAGGAAGCAGGCGTCGAAGCCAGCGTTCTACAAGCTGCGTTCTTATGGCCCTGAAAACGTAGCAGCTTTGTGAGTCATGTCGTTCCGTGAATACCGCTCTACTGCACCTTGAGACACAACCATTGAAGCCTGCAGCTTACCCCTTGCGTCCCATGAGCTTCTGACAACATGTCTTGGGAGGATGTTCGTAACTCCATCTGCAGGCAGTGCAGGACCGCAGTCAGCTCATCTCGCAGAAGGAATTTCCTCAGAGAGAGAGCATTCAACGTGGTACTCAGCATTGGAAGTTAGTATGTAGTTCCCATCTGAGGGAGGAATTCCTCAGAAGTCGCTGGGTTCAGCTAAGAGACACTTGCCTCTCACCAAACTTGTGTCTCGTATCGAATGAAGTCCTTTGGAAGCGAAGCGTACAAGGGGTGAGCATGTGGGAGGTACAAGCAACAAATTCAATCCACTGGAGGCCTTGGAGGCAGCTGTCCGCTAGGCGCGACACTGACAAGTTGGACGCTTGGTTCTCCTTCCGCAACTGCCACGCATAGAAGGAAATACTGTGGAAGCGGACCATACAGGCAGTCAGGATGTGGGACATACAGGCCATAAGCTCACCCCTCAGACACGCGTATCCCTGGCTGGCAGATTTCTGCTTCCCTCTGAAACATGAGAGTTACAACCTGGCGACACTCTAATTGAAGAAGGCCGTTAGATATCGCTGTATTCAACTCAGACACACGTGAGGACAGGCCTGTGGCTTCCACATGCTTTTCACACCAACCTCTTCCAGCACCTAACATAAGATTGTTAGGATCTACCTCTCCAGGCAGTCAGGATGCAGGAGGGTCCTCCCCTCAGCTCAGCTCTCACAACGAAGCATATTGGAAGCCAGCGTTCAAGTAGCTGCATTTAGGGCCGCGAGAAGGTAGCAGTGCTGTATGTTAGGAGGCTGCAGGAACACCGCTCTACTGCACCTGGAGACACACTCCAGGCCTGCCTTTTTCCAGTTGCGTCTCACAAGCCTCAAGCCACAAATGTCTTTGGTGAAGATGTTCGAAACTCATTCTGCAGGCAGTGTGGAACCGTGAATTGCTGAGTGTGAGCTCAAATCTCACAAGGAAGTTGCCTTTGGACAAGGCGTTCAGCCAGCTTCTCACGTTGGGAACTTAGTAGGTAGCACCAGTCTGACAGGAATTACTCGGACATCGCTGGATTGAGCTTGGAGACACTAGTCTTGTGGGCCGGCACCTTCCGCTTACCTCTCACAACACTTCTGTCACGCATCGAGCCTAGGCCTGTTAGCAGCGAAGTGTACCTGCACACAGGATGTGGGAGGTACAGGCCGTAAGCTCAACTCTCAGGAGTGTGTATGTCTGGGAGGCCGATGTCTGCTACCCACTCCTACAGGGGAGTTAGAACCTAGCCACACTGTAATTGACGAAGGCCGTCGTACACCGCTGCATTCAACTCAGGACAGGAGAGTAGAGGCCAGCCGCTTCCACAACCTGGCCTTTCTCACAACCTCTCCCAGCACCCAACATAAGGATGTCAGCAGCTATATCTACGGGCAGGCAGGATGCGAGGGGGTCCTGTCCTCAGGTCAGCTCTCAAAAGGAAGCAGGCTTCGAAGCCAGCTTTCTACTAGGTGCGTTCTTATGGCCGTGAGAACGTAGCAGCATTGTGAGTCAGGTCGTTCCGTGAATACCGCTCTAAGGTACCTGGAGACACAACCATTGAAGCCTGCAGCGTCAGGGACCCTTGCGTCCCATGAGCTTCTGACAAATATGTCTTGGGAGGATGTTCGTAACTCCATCTGCAGGCAGTGCAGGACCGCAGTCAGCTCATCTCACAGAAGGAATTTCCTCAGAGAGAGAGCATTCAACGTGGTACTCAGCATTGGAAGTTAGTATGTAGTTCCCATCTGAGGGAGGAATTCCTCAGAAGTCACTGGGTTCAGCTAAGAGACACTTGCCTCTCACCAAACTTGCGTCTCGTATCGAATGAAGTCCTTTGGAAGCGAAGCGTACAAGGGGTGAGCATGTGGGAGGTACAAGCAACAAACTCAATCCACTGGAGGCCTTGGAGGCAGCTGTCCGCTAGGCGCGACACTGACAAGGTAGACGCTTGGTTCTCCTTCCGCAACTGCCACGCGTAGAAGGAAATGCTGTGGAAGCAGACCGTACAGGCAGTCAGGATGTGGGACATACAGGCCATAAGCTCACCTCTCAGACGTGCGTATCCCTGGCAGGCAGATGTCTGCTTCCCACGGAAACATGGGAGTACATCCTGGGGACACTCTAACTGAAGAATACCATTAAAAATCGATGTATTCAACTCAATACACGTGAGGACAGGCCTGTCGCTTCCACATGCTTTTCACACCAACTTCTTCCAGCACCTAACATACGGATGTTAGGACCTACGTCTCCAGGCAGTCAGGATGCAGGAGAGTCCTCCCCTCAGCTCAGCTCTCACAAGGAAGCAGATTGGAAGCCAGCGTTCAAATAGCTGCGTTCCTAGGGCCTCGAGAAGGTAGCAGTACTCTATGTTAGGAGGCTGCAGGAACACCGCTCTACTGCACCTGGAGACACACTCCAGGCCTGCCTTTTTCCACTTGCGTCTCACAAGCCTCAACCACAAATGTCCCTGGTGAAGATGTTCGAAACTCATTCTGCAGGCAGTGTGGAACCGTGAGGGACTGACTGTGAACTCAAATCTCACAAGGAATTTGCCTTTGGACAAGGCGTTCAGCCAGCCTCTCACGTTTGGAACTTAGTAGGTAGCACCAGTCTGACAGGAATTACTCGGACATCGCTGGATTGAGCTTGGAGACACTAGTCTTGTGGGCCGGCACATTCCGCTTACCTCTCAAAACACTTCTGTCACGCATTGAGCCTAGGCCTGTTAGCAGTGAAGTTTGAGGTACAGGCCGTAAGCTCGACTCTCAGGAGTATGTATGCCTGGGAGGCCATGTCTGCTACCCACTCATCCATGGGAGTTAAATCCTACCTACACTGTAATTGATGAAGGCCGTCGTACATCGTTGTATTCACCTCAGGACACTTGAGTAGAGGACAGTCGCTTCCACAACCTGGCCTTTCTCACAACCTCTCCCAGCACCTCACATAAGGATGTCAGCAGCTATACCTATGGGCAGGCAGGATGTGGGGGTCCTGCCCTCAGTTCAGCTCTCAAAAGGAAGCAGGCATCGAAGCCAGCTTTCTAGTAGCTGCGTTATTATGGCCGTGAGAATGTAGCAGCATTGTGAGTCAGGTCGTTCCGTGAATACCGCTCTACTGCACCTGGAGACACAACCATTGAAGCCTGCAGCTTACCCCTTGCGTCCCATGAGCTTCTGACAAACATGTCTTGGGAGGATGTTCGTAACTCCATCTGCAGGTAGTGCAGGACCCCGGGTAAGCTCATCTCACAGAACGAAGTTCCTCAGAGAGACGGCATTCAATGTGGTACTCAGCTTTGGAAGTTAGTATGGAGCTCCCATCTGAGGGAGGAATTCCTCAGAAGTCACTGGGTTCAGCTAAGAGACACTTGCCTCTCACCAATCCTGCGTCTTGTATCGAATGAAGTCCTTTGGAAGCGAAGCGTACAAGGGGTCAGCATGTGGGAGGTACAAGCAACAAGCTCAATCCACTGGAGGCCTTGGAGGCAACTGTCCACTAGGCGCGACACTGACAAGGTAGATGCTTGGTCCTCACTCCGCAACTGCCACGCATAGAAGGAAATGCTGTGGAAGCAGACCGTACAGGCAGTCAGGATGTGGGACATACAGGCCATAAGCTCACCTCTCAGACTTGCATATCCCTTGCAGGCAGATGTCTGCTTCCCACGGAAACATGGGAGCTACACCTCGCGACACTCTAATTGAAGATCATTAGAAATCGCTGTATTCAACTCAGATACAGGTGAGGACAGGCCTGTAGCTTCCACATACTTTTCACGCCAACCTCTTCCAGCACCTAACATAAGGATGTTAGGACCTACGTCTCCAGGCAGTCAGGATGCAGAAGGGTCCTCCCCTCAGTTCAGCTCTCACAAGGAAGCATACTTGGAAGCCAGAGTTCAAGTAGCTGCGCACCCTAATCCTAACCCTAACCCGAACGCTAACCCTAACCCTAACCCTACCCCGAACCCTACCCGGAACCTAACCCTAACCCCATCCCGAATCCTAACACGAACCCGAAACCTAAACCAAACCCTAACACTAACCCGAACCTAAACCTAACCCCAACCGCAAACCCAAACCCAACCCTAACCGTAACCCTAAACCGAACACTATCCCTAACACGAACCCTAACCCTAACCCGACTGCTAACCCTAACCCGAACCCTAACCCTAATCCTAACCCGAAACGTAACACTAACCTTAACCCTAACCCGAACGCTAAACCTAACCCTAACCCGAACTCTAACAATAAGCTAACCTGAAACCGAACCCTCACCCTAACCCAAATCCTAACCCTAACCCTAACCCAAACCCTAACCCTAACCCAAACCGTAACCCTGACCCCACTCCTAACCCTAAACCGAAACCTAACCCTAAACCTAACACTATCCCTAACCCCATACACAACCCTAAACCTATCACGAACCCCAAACCCAACACCAACACCAAACCTAACCATAACCCTAACCCCAACCCCAAATGTAACACTAACCATTACCCTAAACCTAACCCTAACCCTAACCCAAGCCCCAACCCCAACTCCAACCCCCAGCCTACACTGAACCCTAACCCTAACCCTAAACCTAACCTTAACCCTATTCTGAAACCTAACCCCAACACCAACCCTAACGCGAACCCGAACCCGAAACCCAACCGGAAGCCTAACCCGAATACCAACCCTAACCCTAATCTGAACCCTAACCCTAACCCTAACCCTAAACCGAACCCTAACCCTAACCCTAACCCTAACCCTCTTCCTAACCCTAACCCGAACCCTAACCCTATCCCTAACGCTAACCCTAACCTCAACCGTAACCCGAACCCTAAAGCCAACCCTAACCCGAACCCTAACCCGAACCCTAAACCGAACCCGAACCCTAACCCGAACATAATCCTAACCCAAAACCTAAACCTAAACCTAACCCTAACTCGAACCCTAACCCCAACCCCAACCCCAACCCCAACCCAAAACCTACCCCGAACCTAACCCCAACCCGTACCAAAACCCTAACCCTAAACCTAACCTTAACCCTAATCCCAACCCCAACCGCAACCACAACCCGAACCATAAACCGAACCCTAACCCTACCCTAACCCTTACCCTAATCCGAACCCGAACCCTAAACCCAACATTAACCCTAACCCGAACCCGAACTCGAAACCCAACACGAACCCTAATCCCAACCCTAACCCTAACCATAACCCTAAACCGAACCCTAATGCTAATCCGAAACCTAACCCTACCCTAACCCTAACCCTAACGCTTACCCGAACCCTACACCTAACCCTAACCCTAACACGAACCCGAACCCTAACCCTAACCCGAACCCTAACCCTAAACCTCAACTTAACCCTAACCCTATCCCTAACCCGAACCCTAACCCTAACCCTAACCCGAAACCTTACACTAACCCTAAACCTAAACCTAACCCTAACCCGAACTCTAACGCTAAGCTAACCTGAACACGAACCCTCAACCTAACCCTCACCCTCACCCTAATGCTAACCCTAAAACTAACCTGAACCCTAACCCTAACCCTAACCCGAATCCTAACCTGAACCTGAACCCTAAACCAAACCCTAACCCTAAACCGAACCCTAAACCCAACCCCAAGCCCAAACCCAACCCTAAACCTAACCCTAACCCTGACCCTAAAACTAACCCGAACCCTAACCACTAAACCTACCCCTAATGCTAACCCTAACCATAACCCTAAACCTAACCCCAAACCAAACCCTAACCCTAACCCCAACCCAAACCCCAATCTCAAACCCAACCCTAACCGTAACCCTAACCCTAAGCTGAACCCCAACCCTAACCCTAACCCTAACCCAAACCCCTACCACAACCACAACCCCAACAGCAACACTAACCCTAAACCGAACCAGAACACTAACCCTAACCCTAAACCAAACCCTAACCCTAACCCTGACCCGAACCTAACCCGAACCCTAACCCTAACCCGAATCCGAACCCCAACCCCACCCGAACACTAAACCAAACCCTAACCCAAACCTAACGCGAACCCGAACCCTAACCCTAACCCGAACCATAACCCTATTCCGAACCCGAAACCGAACTCGAACCCTATCCCAAACCCTACCTCGAACCTGAAACCGAACCCTAACCCGAACCCTATCCCGAACTCCAACCCGAACCCAAACCCTAACCCTAAGCCTAACCCTACCCTTGACCCTAACGCGAACTATACCCGATCCCTAACCCTACCCTTAACACGAACCCTAACACTAACCCTAACCCGAACCCGAACCCTAACCCTAACCCTAAACCAAAACCTAACCCTAACCCTAACCTAAAACCTAACCCTAACCCTAACACGAGCCCGAACCCGAAACCTAACCCGAACCCTAACCTTAACCGAAACCCGAACCTGAACCCTAATCCTAACCCTAACTCTAACCCGAACCCTAACCCTAATCCGAACCCTAACCCTAACACTAACACTAACCCTAACCCTAACCCCAACCCAACCCTAACCCTATCCCTAACCCCAACCCCAACCCCAACCCCAAACCTAACCATAACCCTAACCCTAACACGAAACCAAACCCCAACCCGAATCCTAACCCCAACACTAAACCGAACCCTAACACTTACCCGAGCCCTAACCCTAACACGAACCCTAACCCTATCCCGAACCGTAAAAATAACCCTAACCCGAACCTTAACTCGAACCCTAACATGAACCCTGATCCGAACCCAAACCCTAACCCGAACCTGAACCTTAAACCGAAACCTACACTAACCCTAACACGAACCCTAACCCTAACCATAACCATAACCCGAAACCTAAACCTAACGCTAACCCTAACCCTAACCCGACACCTAACCCCAACCCTAATCCTACACCTACCCCAAACCCGAACCCTAACCGAAAACGGAACCCTAACCCTAATGCTAACCAAAACCCGAACACTAATCCTAACCCTAAACCTATTCCTAATTCTAACCGTAACCCTAACCCGAAACCTAACCCGAACCGAAATTCGAACCCCTAACCCTAACCCTAACACTAAACCTAACCCTTACTCGAACCCTAACCCCAACCCCAACCCCAACCCCAACCCCAAACCTAACCCTACCCCGAGCCTAACCCTACCCCATACCCCAACCCTAACCCTTACCCAAACCCTAACCCAAACCCCAACCCCAACCCCAACCCGAACCCTAAACCGAACCCTATCCCCAACACCAACCCGAACCGTAAACCGAACCCTAAGCCTAACCCTAACCCGAACCCGCACCCTAAACCCAAAACTAACCCAAACCCGAACCCGAAACCCAACCCGAAACCTAACCCAACCCTAATCCTAACCCTAACCCTAACCATAACCCTAAGCCCTAACCTTAACCCGAACCCTAACTGGAAACCTAACCTTACCCTAAACCTAACCCTACCCCTAACCCTAACACGAGCCCGAACCCTAATCCTAACCCGAACCCTAACCCTATCCCTCAACCTAAACATAACCCTAACCCTAAACCGAACACTAACACTAACCCTAACCTGAAACCTAAGCCTAAACTTAACCCGAACCCTAAACCTAACCCTAACCCTAGCACGACCCTAACTCAAACCCGAACCCAAACCCCTAACCCTAACCCTAAACCTAGCCAAAATCCTACCCTAACACTAAGCCTAACGCAAATCCCTAACCCTAACACGAACCCTAACCATAACCCTAACACGAAACCTAACCCTAAACAGAATCCTAAACCACCCCTAACCCTACCCGAACCCTAACCCTAACCCTAAACCTAACCCGAACCCGAAACTGAAACCGAAACCGAAACCTAACCCTAACCCTAAACCGAACACAAACCCGACCCTAACCCTAACCCCATCCCTAACCCGAACTCTAACCCTAACCTAAACTGAACCCGAACCCTCACCCTAAACTGAACCCTAACCCTAACACTAACCCGAAACAGAACCCTAACCCTAAAGTGAACGCTAACCCTGACCCCACTCCTAACCCTAAACCGAAACCTAACCCTAACCCTAACCCTATCCCTAACCCCAAACCCAACCCTAACCCTATCCCCCACCCCCACCCCAACCCCAAACCCAAACCTAACCCTAAAGCCAACACCAATTCTAACACTAAACCTTACCCTAACCCTAACACTAACCCTAACCAAAACCCCAACACCAACCCCAACACCCACCCTAACCTGAACCCTAACCCTAACCCTACACCTAACCTTAACCCTAATCCGTAACTTAACCCCAACACCAACCCTAACCCGAACACGAAACCGAAACCCAACCGCAAGCCTAACCCCAACACTAACCCGAACCCTAACCCGTACCTGAGAGCTAAAACGAAACCTAACCCAAACCCTAACCCGAACCATAACACAAACCCTAAACCGAACCCTAACCCTAACCCTAACCCGATCCCGACCCTAAGCCGAACCCTAACCCTAACACGAACACTAATCCTAACCCTAACCATAACCCGAACCCGAACCCTAACCATAAACCTAACCCGAACCCGAACCCTAATCCTAACCCGAACCCTAACCCTAACCATAAACCTAACACTATCCCCTAACCCTAACCCGAACCCTAACACTAACCCTAACCCGAACCCTAACCCTAAGCCTAACCCGAACCCGAACCTTAACCCTAACCCTAATCCGAACACTAACCCGACCCTAACCCTATCCCTAACCCTAACCTGAACCATAACACAAACCCTAAAGCCAACCCGAACCCGAACCCTAACCCGAACCCGAACCCTAACCCGAACATAATTATAACCCGAAACCTAACCCTAACACTAACCCTAACCCTACCTCGAATCCTAACCCCAACCCTAACCCCAACCCCAACCCCAACCCCAACCCTAACCCTACCATAACCCTAACCCTAATCCGAACCCGAACCCTAAACCCAACACTAACCCTAACCAGAACCCAACCCGAAACACAACCCGAACCCTAACCCCAAACCTAACCCTAACCCGAAACAGAACCCGAAACCTAATCCGAAACCTAACCCTACCCTACCCCTAACCCTAACGCTAACCCGAACCATACCACTAACCCTAACCCTAACACGAACCCGAACCCTAACCCTAACCCGAACCCTAACCCTAAACCTCAATCTAACCCAAACCCTAACCCTAACGTAACCTGAAACCTAAAACTAACCCGAACCCTAACCCGAACCCTAAACCTAACCCTAACCCGAACTCTAACTCTAAGCTAACCTGAAACCCGAACCCTCAACCTAACCCGAACCCTAACCCTAACCCTAACCCTAACCCTAAACCTAACCCGAACCCTAACCCGAACCCTAACCCTAACCCTAACCCGAATCCTAACCCGACCCGAACCCTAAACCGAACCCTAACCCTAATCCGAACCCTAAACCCAACACCAACCCCAAACCCAAACCCAACCCTAACCCTAATCCGAATCCTGACCCTAAAACTAACCCGAACCCTAACGACTAAACCTACCCCTCACCGTACCCTAACCATAACCCTAACCCTAACCCCAAACCGAACCCTAACCCTAACCCCAACCCAAACCCCAATGCCAACCCCAACCCTAACCCAAACCCCTACCAAAACCCAACCCCAACAGCAACACTAAACCTAAACTGAACCAGAACACTAACTCTAACCCTAAACCAAACCCTAAACCTAACGCGAACCCGACCCGAACCTGAACCCTAACCCTAACCCCAACCCGAACCCCAACCTCAACCCGAAGACTAAACCAAACCCTAACCCAAAACCGAACCCGAACCCTTACCTGAACCATAACCCTATCCAGAACCCGAACCCTAACCCGAACCCTATCCCGAACCCTACCGCGAACCCGAAAACGAACCCTAACCCGAACCCTATCCCGAACTCTAACCCGAACCCTAACCATAACCCTAAGCCTAACCCTACCCTTAACCCTAACCCTAACTATAACCCGAACCCTAACCCGAACCCTGACCCGAACCCTAACACTAACCCTAACCCTTAACCGAACCCGAACCGAAACCCTAACCCTAAACCAAAACCTAACCCTAACCCTAACCTAAAACATAACAATAACCCTAAACCGAATCCGAACCCGAACCCTAACCCTAACCCTAACCCAAACCGGAGCCCGACCTTACTCCTAACCCTAATTCTAACCTGAACCCTAACCCTAATCCAAACCCTCAACCTAACCCTAACACGAACCATAAACCTAACCCTAACACTAACCACAAACCCAACCCTAACCCTATCCATAATCCCAACCCCAACCGCAATCCAAAACCTAACCTTACCCTAACCCGAACCCTAACACGAAACCGAACCCCAAACGAAACCTAACCCAACACTAAACCCAACCCTAACACTTCCCCGAGCCCTAACCCTAACCCGAACCCTAACCCTATTCGGAACCCTAACAATAACCCTAACCCGAACCTTAACCCGAACCCTAACACGAACCCTAAACCGAACCCTAACCCTAACCCGAACCCGAACCCTAAACCGAACCCTAACCCCAAACACAACCTAAACCCTAAACCGAAGCCTAACCCTAACCCGAACACGAACCTGAACCGGAACACTAAACCCAAAACTAACCCTAACCCGAACCCGAACCCGAAACCCAACCCGAACCCTAAACCCAACCCTAGCCCTAACCCTATCCCTAACCTTAACCCGAAACCTAACTCGAAACCTAACCTTACCCTAACCCTAACCCTACCCCTAACCCTAACCCTAACACGAACCCGAACCCTAAGCCTAACCCGAACCCAAACCCTAACCCTCAACCTAACCCTAATCCTAACACGAACCCTAACCCTAACCCTAACCTGAAACCTAACACTAACCCTAACCCGAACCCTAACCAGAACCCTAACCCTGACCCTAATCCGAACCCTTACCCTAACCTGAACCCGAACCATAACCCTAACCCTAACCCTAATCCGAACACTAACCCGACCCTAACGCAAACCCTAATCCTAACCCTAACCTGAAACCTAACCCTATGTCTAACACTAACCCTTACCTGAACCGTAACCCGAACCATAAAGCGAACCCTAACCCGAACCCTAAACATAAACTGAACCCTAACCTGAACCCGAACCCTAACCCGAACATAATCCTAACCCGAAACCTCACCCTAACCCTAACCCTAACACTAACTCGAACCCGAACCCCAACACCAACCCTAAACCTTCCCCGACCCTAACCCTAACCCGTACCCTAACCCTAACCTTAAACCTAACCCCAACCCCAAAACCAACCCGAACCATAAACCGAACCCTAACCGTACCCTAAACCTGACCCTAATCTGAACCCGAACCCTAAACCCAACACTAACCCTAACCCGACCCAACCCGAAACCCAACCCGAACCCTAACCCCAACCCTAACCCTAACCCTAACCCTAAACCGAACCCGAACCCTAATCCGAAACCTAACCCTACCCTAACCCTCACCCTAACGCTAACCTGAACACTACCCCTAACCCTAACCCTAACACGAACACGAACCCTAACCCTAAACTTCAACCTAACCCTAACCCTATCCCTAACCCTAACCCTAACCCGAAACCTAACACTAACCCTAATCCTAACCCGAACCCTAAACCTAACCCTAACCCGAACTCTAACCCAAGCTAACCTGAACCCGAACCCTCAACCTAACCCGAACCCTAACCTAACCCTAACCTAAAACCTACCCCGAACCCTAACCCAAACCCTAACCCTAACCCGAATCCTAACCCGAACCCGAACCCTAAACCGAACCCTAACCCTAACCCGAACCCTAAACCCAAACCCAACCGCAAACCCAACCCTAACCCTAACCCTAAACCTGACCCTAAAACTAACCCGAATCCTAACCACTAACCTACCCCTAACCCTAACGCTAAACATAACCATAATCCTAACCCCAAACCCAACCACAACCCTAACCCCAACCCAAACCCCAACCACACCCCTAACCCTAACCCTAAGCCGAACCCCAACCCTAACCCTAAACCTAACCCAAACCCCAACCCCAACCCCAACAGCAACACTAACCTAAACCGAACCAGAACACTAAACCTAACCCTAACCCAAACCCTAACCCTAACCCGAACCCGACCATAACCCGAACCCTAAACCTTACCCGAACCCAAACCCCAACCCCAACCTGAACACTAAACCAAACCCTAACCTGAACCCTAACCCTAACCGGAACCCTAACCCTAACCCTAACCCTATCCTTAACCCGAACCCTAACTATAACCCTAACCCTAACCCTAACCCTAACACGAACCCTAACACTAACCCTAACCCGAACCCAAACCCTAACCCTAAACCTAAACCAAAACCTAACCCTAACCTTAACCTAAAACCTAACAATAACCCTAACCTGAACCGGAACCCGAACCCTAACCCGAACCCTAACCCTAACCGTAACCGAAACCCGTCCCGAACCCGAACCCTAATCCTAACCCTAAATCTAACCAGAATCCTAACCCTAATCCGAACCCTCACCCTAACCCTAACACTAACCCTAACCCTAACCCTAACCCTAACCTTAACCCTAACCAAACCACAAACCCAACCCTAAACCTGTCCCTAACCCGAACCCCAACCCCAACCCCAAACCTAAACCTAACCCTAACACTAACCCTAACTCGAAACCAAACCCTCACCGAAACCTAACCCGAACACTAAACTGAACCCGAACACTTACCCGAGCCCTAACCCTAACCCGAACCCTAACCCTATCCCGAACCCTAACAATAACCCTAACCCGAACCTTAACCTTAACCCGAACCCTAACACGAACTCTAAACCGAACACTAACCCTAACCCGAACCTGAACCCGAACCCTAAACCGAACCCTAACACTAACCCTAACCCGAAACCTAATCCTAAACTATCCCGAACCCGAACCCTAACCAAAACCCGAGGCCTAAACCTAACCCTAAACCTGACACTAACCTAACCCTAATCCGAAACCTATTCGTAAATCTAACCCTAACCCGAACCCGAACCGCTAACCCTAACCCTCACCCTAAACCTAAACCTAACCCTAACTCAAACCCTAACCCCAACCCCAACCCCAACCCCAAACCTAACCCTACCCCGACCCTAACCCTACTCCGTACCCTAACCCTAACCCTAACCCCAACCCCATTGCCAACCGCAACCTGAACCCTAAACCGAACCCTAACCCCAACCCCAACCCGAACCCTAAACCGAACCCTAACCCTAACCCTAACCCGAACCCGAACCCGAATCCTAACCCCAAAACTAACCCGAACCCTAACCTTAACCCGAACCCTAACCCGAAATCTAACCTTACCCTAACCCTAACCCTACCCCTGACCCTAACCCTAACACGAACCCGAACCCTAACCCTAACCCGAACCGTTACCCTAACACTCAAACTAACCCTAACCCTAAACCTAAACCGAACCCTAACCATAACCCTAACCCGAACCCTAAACCTAAACCTAACACCAACCCTAAACCTAACCCTAACCCTAACCCAAACCCTAACTCGAACCCGACCCCTAACCCTAACCCTATCGCTGACCCTAACCCAAATCCTAACCCTAACACGAACCCTAACCCTAACCCTAACACGAACCCTAAACCTAACCAGAATCTTAAACCTAACCCTAACCCTACCCGAACCCTAACCCTAACCCTAAACCTAACCCGAACCCGAAACCGAACCCTAACCCTAGCCCTAACACTAACCATAACACTAACCCTAACCCGTGCCGAAACACTTACCCGTACCCTAATCCTAAACCTAACCCTAACCCTAACCCTAACCCTAACCTGTACCCTCCCCCATTACTTAACATGTACCCTAAGCCTAACTCTAACCCTCATCCTAAACCCTACCCACACCCTAACCGGTACCCTACTCCTGATGCTACACTGTACCCTAATTCGTTCCCTAACCCGCACCCTATCCCACGGGAATGACTCGGACATTGGTGGATTGAGCTTGGAGACACTAGTCTTGTGGGCCAGCACCTTCCGCTTACCTCTCACAACACTTCTGTCACGCATCGAGCCTAGGCCTGTTAGCAGCGAAGTGTACCTGCACACAGGATGTGGGAGGTACAGGCCGTAAGCTCAACTCTCAGGAGTGTGTATGTCTGGGAGGCCGATGTCTGCTACCCACTCCTACATGGGAGTTAGAACCTAGCCACACTGTAATTGACGAAGGCCGTCGTACACCGCTGCATTCAACTCAGGACACGTGAGTAGAGGCCAGCCGCTTCCACAACCTGGCCTTTCTCACAACCTCTCCCAGCACCTCACGTAAGGATGTCAGCAGCTATATCTACGGGCAGGCAGGATGCGAGGGGGTCCTGCCCGCAGTTCAGGCCTCAAAAGGAAGCAGGCGTCGAAGCCAGCGTTCTACTAGCTGCGTTCTTACGGCCGTGAGAACGTAGCAGCATTGTGAGTCATGTCGGTCCGTGAATACCGCTCTACTGCACCTGGAGACACAACCATTGAAGCCTGCAGCTTACCCCTTGCGTCCCATGAGCTTCTGACAAACATGTCTTGGGAGGATGTTCGTAACTCCATCTGCAGGCAGTGCAGGACCGCAGTCAGCTCATCTCGCAGAACGAAGTTCCTCAGAGAGACGGCATTCAACGTGGTCCTCAGCTTTGGAAGTTAGTATGGAGCTCCCATCTGAGGGAGGAATTCCTCAGAAGTCGCTGGATTCAGCTAAAAGACACTTGCCTCTCACCAAACTTGCGTCTCGTATCGAATGAAGTCCTTTGGAAGCGAAGCTTACAGGGGGTGAGCATGTGGGAGGTACAAGCAACAAGCTCAATCCACTGGAGGCCTTGGAGGCAGCTGTCCGCTAGGCGCGACACTGACAAGGTAAGACGCTTGGTTCTCACTCCGCATCTGCCCCGCATCGAAGGAAATGCTGTGGAAGCGGACCGTACATGCAGTCAGGATGTGGGACATACAGGCCATAAGCTCGCCTCTCAGACGTGCGTATCCCTGGGAGGCAGATGTTTGCTACCCGCTCAAACATGGGGGTTATAACCTAGCGACACTCTAATTGAGAAGGCAGGATTCTAATTTAACTAGGCTGTTGGAAATCACTGTATTGGACTCAGGTATCCTGACACTTCCACATGCTTTTCACACAACCTCTTCTAGCACCTCACTGAAGGATGTAGGAGCTATGTCTACAGGAAGTCAGGATAGGGGACAGTCCTGCCCTGGGCTCAGCTCTCAAAAGGCAGCATCCCTAGAAGCCAGCTTTCAACTAGCTGTGTTTTTTTTTAAAGAATTTTATTTTATTTATGTTAGTCACACACAGAGAAAGAGGCAGAGACACAGGCAGAGGGAGGAGAAGCAGGCTCCATGCACCGGGAGCCTGACGTGGGACTCGATCCCGGATCTCCAGGATCGCGCCCTGGGCCAAAGGCAGGCACTAAACCACTGTGCCACCCAGGGATCCCACTAGCTGCGTTTTTATGACTATGGTGTCCTTCTAAACTAACCTATACTTGGTCACTCCAGTCCCTAACTGGGCCTCAGCTAGACCTGGTGCCACTGGT
Source organism: Vulpes vulpes (assembly GCF_048418805.1). Classification (NCBI taxonomy): domain Eukaryota; kingdom Metazoa; phylum Chordata; class Mammalia; order Carnivora; family Canidae; genus Vulpes; species Vulpes vulpes. Next base: position 701,836 of record NC_132783.1, on the reverse strand, counting down.
ACTTAGCTTGGCCTCACCTGGACCTGGTGACTGTGTTCCCACCTGGGCCTCGAGTGGTCTTATGACTTTTGTCCCCAACTAGGCCTCACCCAAACCATGTGACTTAGTTCCACCTGAGCCTTACCTGGTCCTGGTGATTCTGTTCCCCTCCTGGGTATCACCTGGACCTGGTGACTCTTGTACCCACCTGGGCATGATTGGGATATGTTTAATCTGTTTCCCAAGTGAGACTCTGGAACATTTAACTTTGGTCCTCACTTGGGCCTCACCTGGACCTGGTGACTCTGGTTCCTACATGAACCTCACCTGGACCTGTGACTCTGGTTCCCACATGAACCTCACCTGGACCTGGTGTCTCTGCTGTTCTAGCCTCACCTGTACCTGGTGACTCCAGTCCCCGTCCCCCTGGGCCTCACCTGGATTTGGTGTCTCTGGTCCTTAGCTTGGTTTCACCTGGACCTGGTGACTGTGGTCCCCACCTTGGCCTCACCTGGACCTGCTGACTCTGGTTGCCACCTGCGCCTCACCTCGAACTGTTGACTCTGGTTCTTTCAAGGGCTTCCCCTGTACCTGGTGACGCTGGTCCCCACCTGGACCTCTCCTGGACCTGGTGACTCTCTTTCCAACATGGACCTCACCTGGATCTGGTGATTCTGGTCCTCGGTTTGGCCTCACCTGGACCTGGTGACTCTCGTCCCCACTTTGACCTAACTCAGACCTGGTGAATCTCGTCCCCACCGAGGCCTCACCTAGACCTGGTGACTCTTGTCCCCAGCTATGCCTCAATTCGACCTGATGAATCTGGTCCTCCGTGGGCCTCACATGGACCTGGGACTCAGCTGGATATAGTGCCTCTGGTTCCCACATGGGGCTCACCTGATACTGGTGACTGTGGTCTCCTATTCCTCACCAGGACCTGGTGATTCTGATCCTCGTCTGGGCCTTGCATGGCCCTAGTGACTCTGGTCCTCACCTAGGCATCATTGGGACCTGGATACTCTATTCCACACCTGGGCCTCACTTTGACCGGGGACCTCTGGTTCCACTCTGGACCTCAAACTAAACTGGTTACTCTGGTCCCCCTCTGGGCCTCACCCTTACCTGGTGACTCTGGTTCCCCCACCCCCCCGGGCTTCACTTGGACCTGGTGAATCTGGTCCTTACCTGGTCCTCACCTGGACCTGGTGACTCTGGTCACCACCTGGGTCTCATCTGGGCTTGGTGAATCTTGTTGCCACCTGGGCCTCACCTGGACATTGTGACTGTGGTCCCCACCTGGACCTCACCTGGATCTGGTGGCTCTGGTTCCTATATGGGGCTCTCCTGGACCTGGTTCCTGTGGTCTCCTTCTGGCCTCACCTGGAACAAAACGACTCTGATCCACATTTGGGCCTCCCCTGGTCCTGGTGACTCTGGTCCTTACCTGCGCATCATTGGGACCTGGTTACTGTCTTCTACACCTGGGCCTCACCTGGACCTGGTGACTCTGGTCTCCCTCTGGACCTCACCCTGACCTGGTGACTGTGGTCCCACCTGGGCCTCACCTGGACGAGGTGACTGGTTCCCACATGGACCTCACCTGGACCTGGTGACTCTGGTCCTCACATGGGCATCATGGGACCTGGTTACTCAGTTCCACATCGGGGCCTCACCTGGACCTAGTGATTCTCGTCCCCCTCTGGGCCTCACCTGACGTGGTGACTCTGGTCCCCACCTGGATATCACCTGGACCGAGTGACTCTGGTCCCCCGCTGGGCCTCACCCAGAGCTGAGGACTCTGGTCCTCAACTGGGCCTCAACTGGACCTGGTGAATCTACTCCTCACTTGGGCTTTGTCTGGACCTTGTGACTCTGGTCCCACCTGGGCATCATTGGGACATGGTTACTCTGCTCCCCACCTGGGACTCACCTGGACCTGATAACTTTGATCCACACTTTGGCCTCACCTGGCCCTGATGACTCTGGGCCTCACCTGGGCCTCAATCTGGACCTGGTGACTGTGGTCCCCACCTGGGTCTCATCTGGACCTGGTGACTCTCGTTCCCACATGAACCACACCTGGACCTGGTGACTGTGGTGTCTTTCTAGCCTCACATTTACCTGGTGACTCCGGTCCCCACCAGGTCCTCACCTGGATCTGGTGACTCTGGCCTTCAGGTTGGCCTCACCTGGACCTGGTGAGTGTGGTTGCCACCTGGGCCTCACCCGTACCTGGTGACTCAGGTCCCCATGTGGGCCTCACTTGGACTTGGTAAATCTGGTCCTTACTTGGTCCTCACCCGGACCTGTTGACTCTGGTCACCACCTGGGCCTCACCTGGACCTGGTGAATCTGGTCCCTGTCTGGGTCTCACCTGGACCTGATTGCTGTGGACTCCTTCTTGGCCTCACCTGGAACTGGTGACTGATCCTATCTGGGCCTCACCCAGACCTGGTGACTCTGGTCCTCACCTGGGCATCATTGGGGCCTGGTTACTCTGTTCTACACCTGAGCCTCACCTGGACATGATGACTCTGGAACCCCTCTGGGCCTCACCCTGACCTGGTGACTCTGGTCCCCATCTGGATGTCACCTGGACCAGGTGATTCTGGTACCCCTCTAGGCCTCAACTAGACCTGGTGACTCTGGTCCACAACTGGGCCTCACTTGGACCTAGTGAATATGCTCCCCACCTGGGCCTCATCTGGACCTGGTGACTCTGGTCCCTACCTGGGCATCATCGGGACATGGTTACTCTATTCCCTACTGGGACTCACCTGGACCTGGTAACTCTGGTCCTCACTTTAGCCTCTTCTGTACCAGGTGACTCTGGCCCCACCTGGGCCTCACCTGGAACTGGTGACTCTGATCCTCAGCATGGCCTCACCTGACCTGGTGACTGTGGTTCCCACCGGGACCTCACCTGGACCTCATGTCTCTGGTCCCCACCTGGGCTTCACCTGGACCTGGTGTCTCTGGTACCCACCTGGGTAGCATCAGGACATGGTTACACTGTTCCTTAACAGGGACCCACCTGGACCTGTTAACTCTGATCTTCACCTGGGCCACACCTGGACATGGTGACACTGGTTCCCACCTGGGTCTCACCTGGACCTGTGAGTCTGATCCCCACCTGGGCCTCACTTGTGACTGGTGACTCTCGTTCCCACATAGACCTCATGTGGACCTGGTGGCTGTAGTGTTTCTAGCTTCTCATGTACCTGGTGACTCTGGTCCCCACCAGGGCCTCACCTGGACCTGGTGAGTGTGGTTGCCACCTGCACCTCACCTGGACCTGGTGATTCTGGTCCTCACCAGAGCCTCACCCATACCTGGTTACTTACGTCCTCACGTGGGCCTCAATTGGACCTGGTGAATCTGGTCCTTGCCTGGTCCTCACCCGGACCTGGTGACTCTGGTCCCCACCTGGACCTGGTGACTGTGGTCCCCACCTGGGCCTCACTTGGACATGATGACTCTGATCCCCACCTGGGCCTCACCTGAGTCTTACTGGGACCTCGTAACTCTGGTCCTCAGCTTGGCCTCACCTGGATCTAGTAACTGGTCCCCACCTGGGCCTCACCTGGACCTGGTGTCTCTGGTACCTATCTAGGCATCATCAGGACAGGGTTTCTCTGTTCCCCACCTGGGACACACCTGGATTTGTTAACTTTGGTCCTCACCTGGCCTCACCTGTATCTGGTGACTCTGGTTCCCACATGGACCTCACCTGGATGTTGTGTCTCTCGTTTCCTTCTAGCCTCATCTGTACCTGGTGATTCCGGTCCCCACCTGGGCCTCACCTGGTACTGGTGACTCTGGTCCTCTGCTTGGCCTTACCTGGACCTGGTGACTGTGTTCCCCACCTGTGCCTCACCTGGATCTGGTGACTGTGTTCCCCACCTGGGCCTCACCCGGACCTGGTGAATCTGTTTCCCACCTGGGCTCACCTGGACCTGGTGACTCTGGTCCCGTCCTGGGCCTCATCTGGATCTGGTTTCTGTGGTCCTCACATGGGCCTCACCTGGATCTGGTGGCTCTAGTTCCCACATCAGGTTCACCTGGACATGGTGACTGTGGTCCCCGTCTTGGCCTCACCTGAACCTGGTGATTCTGATCACCATCTGGGCCACACCTTGACTTGGTCGCTCTGATCCTCCCCTGGGTGTCATTGGGACCTGGTTAATCTGTTCCACACCTGGGCCTCACCTGGATCAGGGGATTCTGGTCCCCTTCTGGGCCTCTCCTTGACCTGGTGACTCTGGTCCCCTCCTGGGCCTCACCTGGACTGGGTGACTCTGGTTTGCACATGGACCTCACCTGGAGCTGGTACCTGTTGTGTCCTTCTGGCCTCACCTGGACATGGTGACTCTGGTCCCCATCTGGGCCTCACCTGGCCCTGGTGACACTGGTCCTCAGCTTGGGCTCACCTGGACCTGCTGAGTGTGGTTGCCACCTGGGTCTCACCCGGACCTGCCAACTCTGGTCCCCACCGGGGCCTCACCCCTACCTGGTGAATCTGGTCCTTACCTGTTCCTTACCCAGACCTGGTGACTCTGGTCATCACCTGGGCCTCACCTGGTCTTGGTAAATCTGGTCCCCACCTGGGCTTCACCTGGACCTGGTGACTGTGGTCCCCACCTGGGCCACAAATGGACCTGGTGGCTCTGGTTCCCACCTGCAGCTCACCTGGACCTGGGTCCTGTGGTCTCCTTCTAGGCCTCACCTGGATCTGGTGACTCTGATCCTCATCTGGGCCTCACCTGGACCTGGTGACTCTGGTCCCCTCTTGTGCCTCAGCTGGACCTATTGACTCTGGTCCTCAGTTTTGCCTCACCTGGACCTGGAGACTGTGTCTCTACCTGGGTCTCACCCAGACCTTGTGACTTTGGTCACCACCAGGGCCTTACCTGGAGGGGGGAATCTGGTCCCCACCTGGGATTCACCTGGACCTGATGAATCTGATTGCCACCTGGGCCTCACCTGGACCTGGTCTTTTTGGTCCCCACCTGAGCCTCATCTGGTCCTGGTGGCTCTGGGTCCCACATGGGGCTCACCTGTACCTGGTGACTGTGGTCCTCACGTGGTCCTCACCCCAACCTGGTCACTGGTATGTGAGGAGTCTGCTCCAGATTCCCCCTCTCCCTCCACCCCTCCCCACTGCACTCTCTCTCAAGTAAATCTTCTGAAAATTCACATCAAGACATGTGAGCATCTTTATCCCCTCTTCAGAGGTGCCTTCATATGTGTAATGACCATTTTAATGCCTTTCATGGACCCACCATGAGTCCCATCAGAAACCCCTTTTCTTTGATATTATTGAAGTACAGTCAACACACAATGTTACAGTAGTTTCAGGGCTACAACTTAGTGATTTGACAATTCTCTGCATACTCATCTCCCCACGAGAAGTGTCATCACCATCTGTCCCCATACAAAGTTGTCACAATAGTACTGACTCTATTGCCTAGGCTGTACTTTCTAAAAATCTGTGACTTATTTATTTGAGAACCAGATGCTTATAGCTCTTAATATTCTTCATCTATTTTACCCATCTAACACCTGCGTCCCCTCTGGCTATCAGTCACCATGATCCATCACATTAACAAGAGAAAGGACATGGGGAAGCCCGGGGGGGGGGGGGGGGGGGGGGGGGGGGGGGCGGGGGCAGGGGGCGGGGCTCAGCGGTTTAGCGCCTGCCTTTGGCCAGGGCCTGATCCTGAATTCCTAGGATTGAGTCCCAGGTCGGGTTCCCTACATGGAGCCTGCTTCTCCCTCTGTCTATGTCTCTGTGTCTCTGCCTCTCTCTCTCTCTCTGTCCCTCATGGGTAAATAAATAAAATCTTAAAAACAAAAACAAGAGAAAGGACAAAGGCATACGATCCTCTCAAGAGTTGCAGAAAAAGCATTTGACAAAACACAACATAAAAACATAGTGGGTAGTGAAAGGGAATATAAGGGAAGGGAGAGGAAATGTGTGGGAAATATCAGAAAGGGAGACAGAACATAAAGACTCCTAACTCTGGGAAAGGAACTAGGGGTGATGGAAGGGGAGGAGGGCGGGGGGTGGGGGTGAATGGGTGATGGGCACTGAGAGGGGCAATTGACTAACAGGAGCTCGCCTGTGCTTGGGAGGCCTGAGGAGGACGTGGGGTCGCGTCCACGCTGATGAGCCCCAGCCTCCTCAGGACCCGCGGTGAGGCTTCAGGAGGACATTGGGCCGTGTTCACGCTGTCAGGAGCCCCGGTCTCCTCAGGACCCGCGGTGAGGCTTCAGGAAGATGTGGGCCCGCATCCACGCTGACAGCAGCCCCTGGGCCTCCTCAGGACCCGCGGGGAGGCTTCAGGAAGATGTGGTGTTGCGTCCACTCTGGCAAGAGCTCCCGGACTCCTAAGGACCCAAGTTGAGGCTTCTGGAAGATGGGGGCTGCATCCATGGTGACAGGAGCCCCGGCCTCCTCAGAACCCATGGTGAGGCTTCAGGAGGATGTGGGGCCACATCCACACTGACAGGACACTGACCTCCTCAGGACCCCTGGTGTAGACTTCAGGAAATAGGAGGATGCCTCCATGCAGACAGAAGACCCCAGCCTTGTCAGGGCCTGTGGTGAGGCCTAAGAAAGATGTGGGGACCGCATTCACACTGACAGGTCTCCGGCCTCCTTAGGACCCACTCTGAAGTTTTGGGAAGATTTGGGGCCACGTCCATGCTGACAGGAGCCCCCAGCCTCCTCAGGTCTTATGGTGAGGTTTGAGGACAATGTGGGGCCACGTCAACACTGACAGGACCCCCGTCCTCCTCAGGACCTGCACTTGGCTTCAGGACATACGGGGCTGCGTCTATGCTAACAGGAGCACACAGCCTCCTCAGGACCCGCAGTGAGTTTTCAGGGGGACGTGGGGCCATGTCCAGGCAGACGGAGCCTCTGGCCTCCTGAGGACCTGCTGCGAGGCTTCCAGAGGATGTGAGGCATAGTCCACAGTGACAGGAGCCCGTCATCCTCAGGACCCGCTGACTATGACTCAGGAACACAGGGGGCCACGTCTGCACTCACAGGAGCCCGGCTTCCTCAGGACCCCCTGGAGGACTCTGGAGGCGCCGTTAGGGGCCACATCCACATCAGAAGGGACTCCTCAGAACCACAGGGTAAGTGAATGGGTAGAATTAGTGGTAGGGTCAGAGGAAGGGAGGCAGTAGGTGGTTAAGTTTAAGTTAGATGTTAGGGGTTAGTGATTATGCTTATGGTTACAGATTAGAGGTTAGGGTGAGGGATAAAGGTCAGGGTCAGTGGTTAGGAGTTAGGATGGGGGTTAGGGATTAGGAAAAGGGGTTAGGGTTAGGATTAGGAACAGGATTTAAGGTTAGGGTTTAGGCTTTAGGGATTAAGGCAGGAGGATAGGAGTTGTGGTTAGGGTTAGGGTTAGAGTGAGGTTTGGGCTTAGGCTTGCACTTAGGGTTAGGGGTGAGGGTGTGAGTTAGGGTTAGGGGTTAGGGTAAAATTTAGGGCTAGGTTAGGGGTTAGGGCTAGGGTTAGGGTTAGTGATTGGTTAGGGGTTAAGGTCAGGTCAGGGTCAGGGTACGGTTTTGAAAAAGGGTTATGGTTATGGAGTGGGTTAGGGGTTAGTTTTTTGGAATGGGTTAGGGTACAGTTTGGGGTATGAGATAGGGTTAGTATTAGAGGGTCAGGGTTAGGGTAAAGATTAAGATTAGAAATAGGATTTGAGTACATTAAGTTAAGGTTAGGGTTAGAGGTTAGGGTTAGGGTTAGATTTAAGGTAGGCATCAGGGTTAAGGGTTTAGAATAGGTTTCAGAGTTAGGGTGAGGGTTGGCAGGAAAGTTCAGTGAATGTGTTTCAGTCTTGGGGTTTGTGTTTGGTTTCTGATTAGTGATAGGTCTTGTTAACATTAGGCTTAAGCGTAGGGTTAGGGTTATGTCTGTGTACGGTTAGAGTTTGGGTCTTGGCATGTGCCTGCACTGGGGCTCCTAGTATCCTGGGCAGTTTAGTTTTACGCACTCTGTTTAGGTTTTGGGTTCAAAGATAGCCTGACTCCACCAAGTCAGTGGCCTCCCCAGAGCATCAAAATCCAGGCTTCTGCTGGGGTCAGAAAAGACATGGCAGGCTTCTCCTGAGCTGAGCTAAGGAGGGGATTTGTGGCTCTAAATACTCTTTATGTGGATTTTCAGTTGCCTTTCTGATTTTATCTCTTGTGCGCACGTTTCATCAATACTACCAATTATCATTTTAAAGTTTTACTTGCATTCCTGTTTGTAAACACAGTATGATATAGTTTCAGGTCTACCACATAGTGATTCAACCCTTGGATACAACGGCTGGTACTGGTCACAGGTGCCCTCCACTATCCCCATCCCCTGATTCCCCATCCCCCCCCACCTTCCTCTGGTATTTATTAGTCTATTCTCTGTGGTTAAGAGTGTGTTTCCTGGTTTGCTCGTCTCATCCACCCCCTCCACCCCTTTGCCAGTTTGTTTGGTTTCTTAAAATTCACATGTGAATGCAATTGTATGGTATTTGGTATCTGTCTTTCTCTGACAGACAGATAAGTCCTTTCCACTTCTCCCACGTCATTGTAAATGGCTTCGTTTCATCCCTTCAGATGACCGAGTGATGTCGTAGTGTGTATATTTACCACATCGTCTCTGCCCATTCATCTGTCGGTGGACATCTGGGCTGTATGCACAGTTTGGCTGTTGTTGATAACGCTGCTACAAACAGTGGGCTGCGTGTCCCTCTTCGAATCTACTAAACTACTTTTGTATCCTCGGGGTAAATACCTAGCTGTGCAATTTTGGAATCGTAAGGTAGCTCTATTTTTAACTTCTTGAGGACCCTCCACACTGTTTTCCACGGTGGCTGCACCTGTTCACATGCCCACCAGGAGTGTAAGGGGGCTCCCCCTTCTCCATAGCCTCACCAACACCTGTTGTTTCTTGTGTTGTTGATTTTAGCCATTCTGACGGCTGTCAGGTGACATCTCATTGTGGTTTTGGTTTGCATTTCCCTGATGATGGATGACGCTGAGTGTCTTTCCATGTGTCTGGTGGCCATCTGGATGTCTTGTCAGAGACAAAGTCCATTCATGTCTTCTGCCCATTTGCAGTTGGATAATTTGTGTTTAGGTTGCTGAGATTTATACTTGCTTTATATATTTTGGATACTAACTCTTTATTGGATGTGTTGTTTACAAATATCTCCTCTCATTTTGTATGTTGCCTTTTAGCTGTGGTTCTTTCCTTCCCTTTGCGGACGCTTTTCAATTTGATGAAGACCCAATAGTATTTTTGCTTTTGTTTCCCTCACCTCAGAGGCATATCTAGAAAGAAGATCCAATGGCCATTGTCAAAGACACTGCTGCCTATCTTTTCTTCTTTTTCTGGTTTCAGGTCTCACATTTAGGTCTTTAATCCATTTTGGATTTATTTTTTATATACATGGTGTAAGAAAGTGGTCCAGTTTCATTCTTCTGCATGTGGCTGCCTAGTTTTCCCAACACCATTTGTTCTTATCCTGGGGTCAGGGTTAGGGTTTGTTGAAGAGACTGTCTTGTTGCCATTGGATATTCTTTCCGGCTTTGTTGAAGATTAAGCGATCATAAGGTTATAGGTTTGTATCTTGTTTCAGCTTTCCATTCTGTTCTATTGATCTAAGCATCTCCTGTTCGGAGATTTTTGATTGCTGATTCAATTTCTTTGCTGATTATCTGTTCAAGTTTCTTATTTCTTCCTTTTTCATTTTTGCTATGTTATATATTTCTAGGAAGGAATTGATCTATTTCTTCCAGGTTGTAGGTTGCTGGCATATAATTTTTCATAATGTTCTCTTAAAATAGTTTGTATTTCTCTAGTGTTAGTTTTTCTTTTTCTAGTGTTGGTTGTTATTTCTCTTTTCTCATTTGTGATTTTATTTGGGTCCTTTCTCATCTCTTTATCTTTTATCTTTTTTAAAGATTTTATTTATGTATTCATGAGAGACACAGAGAGGCAGAGGTATAGGCAGAGGGAAAATGAGGTTCCATTCGAGGAGCCTGATGTGGGACTTGATCCCCTGGGACCCCGGGATCATGACCCGAGCCAAAGCAGATGCTCAACCCCTGAGCCACCTAGGCATCCCAGATCATGTTTTTTAATCCACTGTGATACCCTATATCTTTTGATTGGAGCATTTAGTCTATCAGCATTCAGAGTGATTATTGAAAGATATGAACTTAGTGCCTTTGTGTTACCGGTAGAGTTGGTTTTTCTAGTTACGTTCTCTGGTCCTTTCTAGTCTTTGTTGCTTTTGGTCTCTTTTTTTCCCCGCACTAGAAGAGTCCCTCTTAAAATTCCTTACTGGACTGGTTTAGTGGTCATGAACTCCTTTATTTTTGGCCTGTCTGGGAAACTCTTTATCTCTCCTTCTATGCTGAATGACAGCCTTGCTGAAGAAAGAATTCTTACAAATTGAACTCCAACTAAAAAAAATTTAAAACCATAAATTTCTGCTATTATGATTGAGGAAAATGGCATTTTATGTTCAGAGATTTTTAATTTCTTCCTTGTGAGATTAAATAAATTTTGATGTTCATTCTTAAAAAAACAGAAGAAAGAATTCTTGGCTGCATACTTTTCCCATGCAGCATATTGAATATTTCCTTCCAACTTCCTTCTGGCTTGCCACGTTTGTGGACAGATCTGCTGCAAATTGATTCATCCTCCCTTGTAGGTAAGGACTACCCCCCCACAAAGCCCCACCGCCACTGCTTTCAGAATTCTTTTCTCAACTGTGTATTTTGTGACTTTGACTCTGATGTGCCAGGGTGAAGGTCAGCTTCTGTTGAATTTATTGGGAGTTCTCTGTCTCTCGATTTCAGTGTCTGTGTGCTTCCTCAGGTTATAGAAGTTTACATAATTCATTCAAATAAACCTTCTGCCCCCTTTTCTCTCTCTTCATCTTCTGAGTCTCCGATGGTATGAATGTTATTGTTTTAATAAGTCGCTGAGTTCCCTCAGTCTGCCTCTGTGGTCCATAACCTTTCTTGGGACTACATCTCAGTTACAGCATTTTTAACGTTGGCCTGACTAGATTTTAGTTCTTTTATTTCTACAGTAAGGGATTCTCCAGTTTTCTTCTGTGCTCTTTTTCCAGCCCAGCTGCTATCTTTATAATCATTGTTTTAAACTCTAGTTAGACATCATGTATGTGTATTGATGAACCTCCTGGCTGTGAGTACGACCTCATGTTACTTTATGGAGGTGAATGTCTCCATCTCATTATTTTTTCCAGTAAAGAAAGAAGGAAGAAAAAAAAAGAAGAAAAACAATAACAAATGACCTCCTAAAACAAAACAAAACAAAACAAAACAAAACAAAACAAAAACCACCAGATTATTTTGGCCTGCTTGTTAAAAGATTCTAAATCCCAAAATAAGAAACACAATTAAAGTACCATGAAAGCAAAAATAAGAAATATATAAGGTACATACATAAAAATTAAAAGAAAGCAATTAATAAAAAAGAATCAAAGTAAAGAAATGAAAATAAAGCCCAAAGTACAAAGGAAGCTAGACCCTACTTTCCAGGGAGAGCTGAAGCTCTGCAGCCTCTGTGGTCCAACCACTTGGTGGCAGCGAGTGGTCTGTGCGGGGTCTGGGGATGGGCCATGGGGCTCATTGTCATCTCAGTGTGCATCTGCCTGGGAGATGCACCTGTGGAGTCAGAGGTGGGGTGGGCGTCAGCGCCTCTGGCCTCCAGTGGGCGGTGCTGTGGTGCTCTCTGATACTGGGCACTGAGGGGCGGGATGTGGGTGGGGACACTGAGTCCTCTGGCTCTGGGGCTGAGCGTCCCGCACCCCCAGTCTGCAGGGGCTTCCACAGAAGAGCCCCCAAGCCCCCGGGTCTCCGCCGCTTCTCTCAGAATCCTGCGTTCACTCTGCCTGCGTCTTTTGGTTTTGTTGAGCTTCTTTTGGTTTTGTTTTTTTATCTCAGACTGTTGTGCCCAAGATTGCGAATCCAAGAAACCACCCAGAAGCCGACACTGATGCAAACACACGAGGGTTTATTTACAAGCTGGAGCTTGTGTCCAAGTTCGCCTGACACAGCGGAGCAGGGACTTCGACCCCGAGGTGGGTTTTAGCTTAGTTTTAAGGGGTGGTCTCGGGGACCTCCAGAAGGGCTGGAGCAGGGATCCCTGGGTGGCACAGCGTTTTAGCGCCTGCCTTTGGCCCAGGGCGCAATCCTGGAGACCCGGGATCAAATCCAGCATCTGGCTCCCGGTGCATGGAGCCTGCTTCTGTCTCTGCCTCTCTCTCTCTCTCTCTCTCTCTCTCTCTCTCTGTGACTATCATAAATAAATAAATAAATACATAAATAAATTAAAATTAAAATAAAAAAAAAAGAAGGGCTGGAGCAATTCCTCAAGTTCTGTTTACAGTTTGCTCTGGGGCCTTCAAGGGCATTGAGCTCTTTTCTCATTCTACTAGGGGCTTCCTGCCCTTGGCCTGGGCTCAGTTCTTAAGCTAATGCGGGGCTTTCTAAGACATTAAGCTGTAAACTTTTGTTTTTCTGCTGTGACTGAATTAATGCAAATTTCAGGTCTTCTTCGCAGGGTTGTGGGATGGCTGGACGTGTGCTAACCCTGAACTTAAAGTGGAATGGCCTTAATTTTCTCGGCCTCCACGCATCCCGTCCCATCCTATCTAGCTCCTTCCCCCTTCCCCGGAGCTCCTAAGAGAGCAATTGCAAATGACCTCAGCTTGGCAGCGTGTGTTGGGGGACAGGCCCAGGGATTTGGGATCAGGAAGACCTGGAGCGCCGGCGTCCCGGCTGTGCAGTGGGATTCCATGCTGCAGACTCTTATTCCCTAAGGCTATCTTGACTTTGTACATAGAAAAGCTCTCCTTTGTCTTTAAAAGATGAAGAGCAGCGAGTCCAAGCGTTTTTTCTCTGCCCATCTGATTGCTCGGATTCCAATCTGAGACGTATTTCCTGTTAATAAGGATAATTTACTCTCCGTAGTACTATGGTTAAAATATTCTGACACAAGTAATTCAGAGGGATGAGGGTTTCTTATCTCTTTCTTCACAGCTCAGTCACTCATCAGGAAATGCATCTTTATGGATTTGGAAAGAACTGAGAGACATTATTACCAATGGTCATATTATTATGTGAAGGGTTCTTCCCTGAGATCCCAAGAAGGCAGTTTTTCCTCGGGCTTGAGGAGGCCTCTTGGAGTGAGGTTAGAATCAGAAATTGTGTGTCTGGGTTTCAGATAATGGAACTGGTTAGTTAAGTAAACACGGACAGGCACTTAGGTTCTTTTTGTTTTTGTTTTTTCTTTTCTTTTTTTTTTTAATTTTTATTTATTTATGATAGTCACACACAGAGAGAGAGAGAGGCAGAGACACAGGCAGAGGGAGAAGCAGGCTCCATGCACCGGGAGCCCGACGTGGGATTCGATCCCGGGTCTCCAGGATCGCGCCCTGGGCCAAAGGCAGGCGCTAAACTGCTGTGCCACCCAGGGATCCCCTCTTTTAAAATTTCAATTGCCTTGAAAGCTATGGAATCATTTCTAAACACCTGCCTCATTAGACTTGTAGGATTTTTTTATTGCTAATATAAGTTAACATTCATATGGCACATATTATGTGCCAAGAATTGTGTCATGCTTCCCAGAAAAGAACTCATGGGGTCCTCCAACAACCCTATGGGCAGATACTGTTATCTTGATGGGCCAACTAAAGGATAGGAAGAAAACATCTTGTCCAAGGTCAAACAGCTAGTTAAGTGGATTGGAACTCAGGAAGCCTGACTCCAGGCTGTTATGGCCACCAGAAAATATTTATTAAGTACTTACTAACGTCCTAGGTAATGTACAAATAAAAGTCCAACTCTTTACTCACTAGAGCTCTATGGCACAGGCATTATTACTGTCACCGTTTTTGCAGAGAAAGAAGTAGGTTCAGAGCCTAAGCTCAAGGGACTTGCCCAGAGCCCTACAATTCAGAGGCAGAAACCTTCCCTTTCCTCATACTATTCTCCTTCCACCACTTACCTTCGCCTTTCTCTAAGTCTTAATATAAATGTTGCTTCTTCCGGTCATCTTCTGAGGCCCCAGTCAGACTAAGCCTTCTTATATATGTACTTGTAGTAAGCTGTATATTCACCTTTCTATTGGCTACTATAATCTTGTTTAGTCGTGTTTCTGTCACTTTTTGGTTAGTATCCCTCTCTCCCACCAGCATGGCCTGGAGGGAGATAGGGACTGCATCTGTGTCTGGTTGACTTGGTATTCCTAGCACCTTGCACATAGTAGGCATGCACCAAATACTTAATAAATTAATGGATCCCTAACCTTCTTGAGTTGGTGTTGATAAACATTAGAACATGAAATGGACCAAGATAAGAATGAAATTGCTGAATGAAATGATAAAAAGCAATTTTATCCATTCACTCATTCAGCATTTCATCAGGGGCCTACTGTGTGCCATATCTGAGCGAAGGAAAACGATGCGTGATTCCATTAGGGTATTATAATAGCAACTTAAAAATTGGCCTTCTAAGGCATTTGCTATAGTTGAAAGCTCTAACTAAAAGGCTCAGTGATTGGGAAGGAACTGGATAAAATCAAAATAAAGTATTATCTGGGCAGGAATTTCCCAGTAAATCTGGTTTAATAAAAATTTCACACGAATCCTTGTTTAACTGACACTGAAGCACTGTGAACTCTTTGGAAGACAAATGTCAAGGAAATAAATGGTAGGCACTGCTAATTTTAAATGCACCTGCAATATGGTGTCTAATATAAAAGAAGTATTTTTATCTGATTTTTGCTATTTATTATCCTTTCCTGCTTTTCAGGTTGAGGAGGCATTATACTTGTTCCTAAGTGTTTTTCTTTCCTTCTGATATAAAATTCTTACTTTGTTCCCATCGAAGGCACTGTTTAAGAATAAGGCAAAAATTAATTAAACTATTCTTAAAGTGTCTTCACACTTGGAGCCTGATTCATTTAAGTCAATTTTCAAAATAAATCTTATTTATTAGAAAAAAACCAAAGATTTATAGGGAAATTGAGAAGATAGTACAGAGAATTCTCATGCACTGGCACTCAATTTCTCCAATTATCGATATCTTATATTAGTACGGTACAAATATTAGCTAATGAATCAATATTAAAATATTTGCGTTGTCAGCTTTCTCCACAGTAAAGTGATTAGTATTAGTATTAGTATTAGTATTAGTATTATATTATCATTATTATTTTAAGTCTTCCATAACATATTTTGTAGAAGGAAGTTACTATGTGTATTCCACACATAAGAGTGGGAAGCTATGCTCATCCACTTGAGGGTGGAATGTCTGCACAAATTGTTTGAAATTCTTCTACATGGGAGATTTCTCTTCCTTATGGGTTTGCTTGGTTGTTTCTTTTTCAAAGATGTTATTTATTTGAGAGCGAGAGGAAAGAAAAAGCATGAGCGAGAGGGGCAGAGGGAGAGAGAGGAGCAGGTTCCCTGATGACCAGGGAGCCTGCCTAGGGACCTGGATCATGATCTGAGCCTAAGGCAGAAGCTTAACTGACTGAGCCACCCAGGTGCCACTCTTTCCTTCCTTCCTTCCTTCCTTCCTTCCTTCCTTCCTTCCTTCCTTCCGTTCCTTCCTTTCCTTCTTTTTTTTAAATAATAAATTTATTTTTTATTGGTGTTCAATTTGCCAACATACAGAATAACACCCAGTGCTCATTCCGTCAAGTGACACCCCCATTGACGGTCACCCATTCACCCCCACCCCCTGCCCTCCTCCCCTTCCATCACCCCTAGTTCTTTTCCCAGAGTTAGGAGTCTTTATGTTCTGTCTCCCTTTCTGATATCTCCCACACATTTCTTCTCCCTTCCCTTATATTCCCCTTCACTATTATCTATATTCCCCAAATGAATGAGAACATACCATGTTTGTCCTTCTCCGATTGACTTACTTCACTCAGCATAATACCTTCTAGTTCCATCCACGTTGAAGCAAATAGTGGGTATTTGTCGTTTCTAATGGCTGAGCAAGGCCCACCTTTTCTCTCTCTTCATCTTCATCTTCTGAGTGTCCTATGATATGAATGTTATTGTTTTAATAAGTGGCTGAGTTCCCTCAGTCTGCCTCTGTGGTCCATAACCTTTCTTGGGACTACATCTCAGTTACAGCATTTTTAACGTTGGCCTGACTAGATTTTAGTTCTTTTATTTCTACAGTAAGGGATTCTCCAGTTTTCTTCTGTGCTCTTTTTCCAGCCCAGCTGCTATCTTTATAATCATTGTTTTAAACTCTAGTTAGACATCATGTATGTGTATTGATGAACCTCCTGGCTGTGAGTACGACCTCATGTTACTTTATGGAGGTGAATGTCTCCATCTCATTATTTTTTCCAGTAAAGAAAGAAGGAAGGAAAAAAAAAAAAAAGGAAAACAATAACAAATGACCTCCTAAAAAAAAAACAAAAAACAAAAACCACCAGATTATTTTGGCCTGCTTGTTAAAAGGTAATGTAAATTTCACCTCTTCTTTGCAGGGGCCTTAAGTATTTCTGGAGAAGCCGGGTGTTGGCCTCCGTTTCCGAAGCTAACAGGCCTCTGCTGGAGCTGAGCAGGCAGCGCCTGAGCTTCCCATTGGAGGCACGTGTGCCCAGGTACCACCCAGGGAGCCCGCATGTGCTGTAGGCCTCATCCCCCTGAACAAACTAGGAGCCCGCCTGTGCTGGGGAGGCCTGTTCTGGGGCAGGGCCCCCCAAAAAACCACCAGATTATTTTGGCCTGATTGTTAAAAGGTAATGTAAATTTCACCTCTTCTTCGCAGGGGCCTTAAGTATTTCTGGGGAAGCCCGGTGTTGGGCTCCGTTTCAGTGAGACGTTTCGGAAGCTAACAGGCTTGGACCCATATACCCACCGCTTGTGATAGAAAGGGATATAGATTTGGGGATTTTCTATTGCCATAGGAGAGAACCCTAAAATACTCAGGATCTATGCTCAGAGTTAGTTTTATAGTTTAGCATTTCAGTATATATAAGATTCCCCCGTCTTTTTGTGCTCAGTATAGAGTGTTTAGGACCCCACAGCAGCATTTCAGGTCTGAGAGGGAACTGAAGGATCATCAGCTCTGGTCCTCTCCTCTGAGGCACAGGAAAGAAACTGAGAGTTCTGGAGGATTGGATTGTCCAAGTTCACACGCTTATTGGTGGTAGAGCTAGGTCTGAAGAAGGTCTTCCTAGAGATTGTTGCATCAAGACAGACACCATTGAACATAACTAGTTTAGATAGGCATTTGTGAAATAGACAATTTTGGGTTACTCTTTCTGCTTTTATACTTTCATATAAAGGTACGACTGCATCTAGGTTTCAGGATTACCCCTTCTGTTAGTTATAAGAGTAGATGATGTAAATATCAGTGTTTGCCATTTGAAATTCTCTGTTTAACTATTTTTAAATTGAGTTTTAAAAATATTAAACCTGGCACTTAGTTCTCAGCTTGGACAAACTTAATCTGAGTAAGGTTGGCTTCTCTGAAAATATAGGCAATTAGATATAGAAGCATGAAGACTTGGAAAGTGAAAGGGTAGGCAAGGTCTCACGGCTGAGGTTTTTTTCGGGGAATACCTTTGTTTAATTCATTCATCAGGCAGTATTCTGATGGCGCACATGGAGACCTAATTCGAATCCCTTTTAGGGTGCTTCATGAAATGTAACTATCTGGCAGAAGAAAGACTACTTTGGTTGAATGTTTTATTGAGCTAAAGTGATTCTAATTCTAGATGAGCCTGAAGCTGTGATGTTAACGTGTTGTGGTCGTTTAAAGAACTCTGGACCAGAATCGAGTCTTGGCTTTGCGCCTTGCCACCCGTGTGTCCCTGAGCAGTGTGCATTACTTCTCGTGTCTTCTCGGTTTCCTTATCTGTTAGTTGAGGGGATCGGTCTCCATACCGTTCATTAACTCTTTGTTTTTAATGACAATCACAGATTTGTCATTATTGGACCATCACTAATAAATATCACAAAAAGTGAATTCATTTCTCTTTCTCCCTCTCCCTCGTTTTTTGCATTTTTCCATTCTGGAACTTTGATTTGCTTCTCAGAATACTTATTTATTTGAACTGGGAAGGAGTTTCAGGTCATTTTCCATTCACATTCGTAACTTTTTATGATCTAATGAAGGTCATTTCATAAATGAATTGCTGAGGACGGCTGAGCCGTCCAGTACCTTTTTTTAATTTAAATTTAAATTTAAAAAAAAATTTAATTTAAATTCAATTTGTCAACATGTAGTATAATACCCAGTGTTCATCACATCACTTGCCCTCCTTAATGTCCGTTCCCCAGTTACACTATCCTCCCACCCACCTCCCCTTCCGCAATCTTTTGTTTCCCTGAGTTAGGAGTCTCTCATAGTTTATCTTCTGTGAGACCCAGGAAATTTAACAAAAATCCCCTACCCCTGGACAAGCAGAGCAGTACTGATTCCATTTTGTGCTACACCTGCCACCTGCTGTATGACCCCCACATAACCTGCTTATTGCTTAAGGCACTGCCCCACCCTAGTCAAGCCGCTGGGCACACCCTAATCGGAAATCAGCTCATAACCATGTAACCCTGCTTTGTGCCCACCAAAACTGTGCACCAATTCTGAGCAAAGTAATAGGCCAGCTCAAATGGATACTATAGGGTAATGTAATTCAATCGGCCACTTGTGTGTGGACCGACATGACTGTGCAACTTTCTGCGTATCCCATGGGCCACTCGCCCCTATAAAGCTGCTATGCCTCTTAGTCTTGGGGTCCAAGTCCCTGCTCCGCTGTGTCGGGTACACTTGGACCCAAGCTCGAGGTTGTAAATAAACCCTCGTGTGTTTGCATCGGTGTCGGCTCCTCGGTGGTTTCTCGGATTAGCAATCTTGGGGACAACACTGCCTCTCTCAATTTTCTCCACTCAGTTTCCCTCCCCTCCCTTATGATCCTCTTCACTGTTTCCTACATTCGACATAAGAGTGAAACCGTATGATAATTCTTTCTCCACGTGGCTTATTTTATTCAGCATAATACCCTCCAGTTCCATGTCCATGAAAATGGTAGGTATTCATCCTTGCAGATGGCTAAATAATAATACATTGTATATATAGACCACATCTTCTTTTTTCTTAATTTTTTTAAAATTTTTAAAAATTTTTATTTATGATAGTCACACACACAGAGAGAGAGAGAGAGAGGCAGAGGGAGAAGCAGGCTCCATGCACCGGGAGCCCGACGTGGGATTCGATCCCGGGTCTCCAGGATCCTGCCCTGGGCCAAAGGCCGGCGCCAAACCGCTGCGCCACCCAGGGATCCCCAGACCACATCTTCTTTATCCATTCATCTGTTGAAGGACATCAAGGCTCCTTCCACAGTTTGGCTATTAACATTGCCGTTGTGAACATTGGGGTGCAAGTGTCCAGTCATTGCACTACATCTGTGTCTTTGGGGTAAATACCCAGCAGTGCAATTGATGGGTTGTAGTATAGCTCCATTTCCAGCTTTTTGAGGAACCTCCACACTGTTTTCCAGAGTGGCTGCACCAGTTCACATTCCCACCAACAATGCAAGAGTGTTCCACTTTCTCCACATCCTCTCCCACATTTGTTGTTTCCCGTCTTGTTAATTTCCCCCATTCTCACTGGTGTGAGGTGGGATCTCATTGTGGTTTTGATTTCTATCTCCCTGATGAAAAGTGACGTGGAGCAGTTTTTCATGTGCTTGCTCGCTCGCTCTGTGTAGGTCTTCTTTGGAGAAACGGCTGGCACCTTTAAGTTGGAGAAGAGATGGCATCTCAAGGGGTGTTATTTCCTGTCATGGCCACATACCAGAAGGCTCTTGAGTGTGCATGTGTGCGTTTGCCTGTGCCTGTGAGGAGAGGTCGTTGGATAGAATTTGAAAGCAGATCCTCTGCATATTTATAGGTCTATATCTATTTCTCTCTCTTTCTGCACACATCTATTTCTAACCATTTAGTCTCTATCTCTATAGGGAGATCTATATATGGACGTATAGAGATTAGATATAGAAATATTTATTTTGCATATTTAAATATAAATCTATAGTTCTGTTTATACATAATAATTATATTAACAGTAATACATTGAATAATAAATATATTAAGTGGAAACATAGATTTATGTTTATATGTTTGTTTATATAAACATCTATTTATGTTCCTGGGATCGATCTATCAGTAGATCTATCACTCTACCATCTACCTAGCTAGCTAGCTATGTATCCCAGGAAGAGAAAAACCCAGATCGAACAGATGGGAATGTCCCCCCTCCGGAATGTGTCATGTAAGAAGATAGGCAAAAATCTTCTGTACTTTCCTGATGTGCCGATGCCATTAACTCAGAGATGTACCTGTGATGTACTGTGGGCCAGGCGCCAGTGGTCAAGAGAGAATCCTTGAGACATTTTCCATGCAAAAAGGTGTTTTTATTAAAGTATGGGGACAGGACCCCTGGGCCTGAAGAGCTTCATCAGGATCATGAGGAGCCTTGGTTATAAACTTTAAAGTTGCTGTGTGGGGTGGGGACTCTAGACATAAAAGAAGTTTCCAAAAGGATTTTCACAGGTGAAAGATTTACAGGATCCTGGAGGTCTGGCTATCAGCAAACAAATGTTGCTTTTGGCCTCTAGCAAAGCATTAACATTCAGGCAGCTGTGAATTCTTTGAAGAATGTCCCACTCTGTCGGTTTCAAGTATTTGTTTATGGACTGCAAGTTTGTTAGGAAATGTAATGGTAGGGATGCCTGGGTGGCTCAGTGGTTGAGCATCTGCCTTTGGCTCAGGGCATGATCCTGGGGTCCTAGGATGGGGTCCCACATTGGGCTACCCGCAGGGAGCCTGCTTCTCCCTTTGTCTCTATCTCTGCCCCTCTTTCTTTCTCTCTCTCTCTCTCTCTCTCTCTGTGTGTGTCTCTCATGAGTAAATAAACAAAATCTTTTTTTAAAAAAAGCAGATGTAATTTTAATCTATATTTCTTTGGCCTTAGTTCCCCCTGTCACCTGGGTCTTCTCTCCCTCCCTGCATCTCTTGGTTCGTTGGCCTTTGGTGGTGAAGAATCCAAAGGATATGAGGCAGGAGGAGAGTGAGATGGGATTAAGCCAATGAAGTAATTTCCCAGGGAGTTTGGGTAAGAGAAGTGCAGCAGGCGGAATGAAGTGAGAAAGTCAGGTTCTTGTCTCACAGAGTCGAAGAATAAATCTGGTGGACAAAGAAGAGTGAGTAAAGCGACAGGAGTTTATTAAGCAAGGATACCGAGAAAGCTCTCAGGAGTGGGAGGGGCCCAGGCTGGGTTGCCCACATGGGCCTCCACTGACAGTTTTTCATTTAGAACTGATCAGGGAGCTTGTGGCCTTCTCATTCTTGGGATGTCTTGGTTTGAGTAAGGACTAGTGATAACATCTTTAACGGTTTACTTCTTTTTAGAGTCTGGTTATTCTTTATTGGGCACAGAGGACTGTCCTAAAAAAGACCCTCTCTACCCATACCTGGGACAGGGTGGTCTCATTGTTTCTTTATTTCTGGTTTCCTTACATTTCAGCATCCTTAGGATCTTTGTGAGCCTGAATCTGTAGCCCCCTACCTATTTCTCCCTACCTAGACTCTCCTGTCCCTCAGTCAAGAACGGGAGAGATGTGGCTCTGAGAAAAGGTGCACTAAGAAACATTGTCACAGTTTCAATATGCCCTCCCCATGATTTGTGAGACCCAATTACTTCCAAACTCCTTTTTCCTCCTTTTTGTTTTGGATGGCAATGCTGCTCTGTGCCTGACCTACACAATCAATGACTCGGTAACAGTTCAACTCTGTGGAGAGAACCCAAGGGTCTGCTGGGGAAGTATGAAGGAGAACTGTGGACTTGCTTGTTTTGCCCTCAGAAACGAGCATTAAGACTGCAGGTAGTCCTCTGGGACATAGATCGAAACCCGGTGGGGACGGAGCCTGTCTCTGTACCTGCCATATAGAAGGCCAAATAGACTTTTTTTGGAAACGGATGGGTGATGAATAAATAGGAGAATCTGTGTATGCTGGTCTGTTTCAGGTCACTGATTCATACTTAGGGAACTGGTTCTCTAAACAAGTCCTGGGAAAACGTATCCTAAGTTATTTGAAAAGGAGTAGTAAGATAGATAAGGAGTTCAGAATTGAGAAAAATATTAAAATCATGTGAGGAAAGTAGAGGTGTTGATCCCGGAAGTGGGTTTCTTGCAATTTACTCACTTATAGCTCGTATATTCTGAACAGAAAAAAGAAAGGGAAGGAACCGCATGTGCTCGAGGTCATCAATTTCATCTATAAAAAGGAAATAATACCGCCTGTCCCGCAACACTGTCTAGAAGGGAAGGCTGTTGTGTGGACTTGCTAGGTCCAGTCACCATAAAATGTAAAAACAACACACTTTATTAATATAGCTACAAATATAGCTGAAATATACATTTTCTTATTTATTTATTTATTTATTTATTTATTTATTTATTTATTATTTGAGAGAGAGGGAGAGAGAGGCAGAGACACAGACAGAGGGCGAAGCAGGCTCCATGCAGGGAGCCTGACGTGGGACTCCATCCTGCATCTCCAGCATCCCACACTGGGCTGAAGGCAGCGTTAAATCGCTGAGCCACCGGGGCTGCCCTGCAATATACTTGTTAAAAATATATTTTATTTATTTATTCATGAGAGGGAGAGGGGGAGAGAGAGAGAGGGAGAGAGAGGCAGAGAGGCAGAGAGGCAGAGAGGCAGAGACACAGGCAGAGGGAGAGGCAGGCTCCATGCAGGGAGCCCGAAGTGGGACTCCATCCTGGGTCTCCAGGATCACGCCCTGGGAAGAAGGCAGTGCTAAACGGCTGTGCCACCCAGGCTGCCCGCTTTCGATTCTTCTTAAAACACACAATTTGACTTCTTTCTAGCAAAGTTTTATGTGAGTTGGTGTACCTATCAATTAAAAGCTGTAGGGTATGGATCCCAGGCTGCCCGTAAGGTGCATGTTCAGAGCCCTTCCAACTCCTCCAAGTGCAGCCTGGAAACCACCGAGCTGGTCTGAGGCCACATCCACAGCTGTGGGAACCAAGTGCCAGAGACAGTCACGATTTACTGGATCAGAAACCCAGTTCTCCTCTGAAGCATCTGAGTCAGGGAATTGGTTTCTCTCAGGGCAGGGTGAAAAAACCTTACACGATCAGGATTTCTCTCATCCCGAGAAAAATGCTTAGCGTTTTTTTGTCGGTTTCTTTTTTCTCATGTTGCTTGGCTGTTTCTCTTGTCACATTTTCCTACTTCCTTTGGGAATTAGTTTTGGAAAGAAATTGCTCACATAATGAAAATGATCTAGATACTCAGGTTAACAAAATTTTCTAGCCAGTGTGGATATGTGTGATTCACAGTTGCTTTAAGCCGACAGAAGTTTGTTTGCACAAATTAATAACAACTTTTAATAAACGGACTTTACTGTTCATTGCTAAAAATATGTCCCTGTCAGAGGGGCAAGACAGCCAAAGAGTAGGGTCCCCAAGTCACCTGTCCCCACCAAATGACCTAGCTAACTTTCAAATCATCCTGAAAACCTATGAATTCGGCCTGAGATTTAAAGAGAGAACAGCTGAAATGCTACAGTGAGAAGAGTTCGCATTTCTATCAAGGTGGTTCCCACCTGGGCCTCACTTGGACCTGGTGACTGTGGTTCCCACCTGGGCCTCAGCCAGACCTGGTGACTCTAGTCCCCAACTGGGCCTCACCTGAGCCTAGTGACTCTGGTCCCCATCCGGGCCTCATGTGGACCTGGCAACTGTAGTCCCCACCTTGGCTTCACCTGGACCTGGTGACTGTGGTCTCCACCTTCACCTCACCTGGACCTGGTGACTCTGGTCCCCACCCAGGCCTCACCTGGACATGGTAGCTGTGGACTTCATCTGGACCTGGTGACTGTGGTTCCCACCTGCGCCTCACTGTACTTGGTGACTGGGCTCGTCAGCTACCAATGACTAGGATCCAGGATGGACCCTTAGTTGCTACTGACACCAGGACCATCCCCAGGGTCTCACTTGTTCCTGGTGACTATGGTCCTTGTCTGGGCTGACCTGACTCATCCTTGGCTCTGATCGTATGGTCTCCCCTATCGTGAGTGTGTATTGTCTATGCTCCCTTCTGGGCCTCACCTGATGGTACTTGGCCACAATATTGGCCCTTTGCAAGGCCAGTAGGTTCTCTGAGTCCTCCTGCACGGTGCTGCAATCCAAACACATCCCAGAATGACGGCACATGAAAACCTTCCGAGGACCCATGCGTCCGGGTGCTCCCCGTGGGCAGGTCCCCCTCTGTCTGACCAGAGCCAGAGACAACCCCATAGCCCTGAGGGGCACAGACTGGGCCAGAACATCACACACAGGCCCTCACTGCCTGTCTGTCGCTCGCCCAGCTACAATCCACCTTCCCAGCCACTGTCCCAGGATACGCCGTCACGCTGGGATCACAGAGTGCTTCCACCCGGGTATCAGGAGCACATGGGCGGGGGACCCAAGAGGCTCCGGGGAACTGCCGATCTGATGCTCGGGGTGATGTCTCCCAGCCTGGGGGAGATCGAAGGTTTCTCTTAGATTCCACAAGCACAACGACCAAGGGGAGAAAGCAACGGACTGGACTTCATCAAAATTAAAACCTGATGTCAACCAGAGTGCGACCAAACTCCCCACCCTGAGGGCAAGGATGCGTGAATATCCTGAGGGGGGTCTGGGGGGAGCATGAGGGACTCCGGGTTCCAGTGCGTGAAGAGCAAGCCTGCTCACCGGTCAGGGGGACCGAGCAGGCCCTGACAGTCCGTCTCTGTCCACAGGGTGGGGCAGGCGGGTGTCATCCCTGTCGGGGTCCATGCATCTAGGATGGGCTAGAAAGGTCCTGTATTGGGTCTCCCTGGACAGGGCCTTACAGGCCGCCCTCAACCTGTGGGTCTGTGGAAGGGCTGCAGGAGCTGCTCAGGGTCATCGGATTGGGGTCGGGTTGTTTTGGACCCCAGCCCTGGAGGCCAGCGCCCCCACCTGGAACCACAGGCCCCAGAGTGGCCCCCGGGGAGCAGGCATCAGCCTCCACTCACTTGTGACCTGTCGCTGTGTGAGCGCCTCCTCTTTATGCACCGGGGTACTGGGGACAGTGGCAGAGTTGGGGTACTGGAGTGGGAGGACTGAGCTACTGGGGAGAGCGGGAGAGTCGGGTCGCTGTGAGCCAGATCCGGAGCCTGAGTGCTTCCGAAGGTCTGCAGATGCACAGTTAGCGCCAGGCAGCAGTGGAACCCGGGGGCGGCACAGTTCCGCCCACAGTGGGGTCCCGCATTATGACTGTGGGCAGGCAGGGTCCAATCAGCACTTAGCCCTTCACCCTGAAGGCTGAGGGTCACGGGGGAGGGTTCTGTCCCCATGCCAGGTGGGAAGGGGATGCAGGCAGCCTCACACATCCTCAGTGCCCATCCTCAGGCCCTGCAGGCCTTCTGCCCTTCTAGGCAGACAGGGGGTCACAGACGTCCCCCCGACCCCAGAGTTCACAGCATGGGGTTGCACTTAACATTTGAGGGGCTCCTGAGTGGTTCAGTCGGTTCCACGTTGACTCTTTAGTTTGCTTCAGGTCAGGATCTCGAGGTTGTGGCATGGAGCCTTATGTGGGGCTTGGGCTCCGGTGGGTGAGGAGTCCGCTCCAGGTTCCCCCTCTCCCTCTGTTCTCCCCACTGCAGCCTGTCTCAAGTAAATCTTCTAAAAATTAACATGAAGACATGCGAGCATCTTTATCTCCTCTGCCGAGGTGACTTCGTGTGTGTAATGACCGTGTAAATTCCTTTCACGGACCCACCGGGAGTCCTACCAGAAACCCCTTTTCCTTGATATTTATTGAAGTACAGTCTACACACAATGTGACAGTAGTTTTAGGGCTACAACTAGTGACTTGACAATTCTGTGCCTTACTCAGCTCCCCCCACGAGAAGTGGCGTCACCGTCTGTCCCCGTACAAAGTTGTCACAACAGTACTGACTCTATTCCCTAGGCTGTACTTTCTAAATTTCTGTAACTTATTTATTTGAGAACTATACGCTTATAGCTCTTACTATTGTTCATCTATGTTGCCCATGTACTACCCACGGCCCCTCTGTCCATTGGTCAGCAGGATCCATCACATTAACCAGAGAAAGGACATGGGGCAGCCCGGATGTTTCAGCAGGTTAGCGCCTGCCTTCGGCCCAGGGCGGGATCCTGGAGTCCCGGGATCGAGTCCCACGTCAGGTTCCCTACATGGAGCCATCTTCTCCCTCTGCCTGTGTCTCTGCCTCTCTCTCTCTCTCTGCCTCTCTCTCTGTGTCAAGGATATGTAAATAAAATCTTTTTTAAAAAGAAAAGAAGAGAAAGGACAAAAAGCATAGGATCCTCTCAAGAGTTGCAGAAAAATAATTTGACAAAATACAACATCAAAAGCATAGTGCGTTTTGAGGAAATGTCTATCAACAGAATAAAGGCCACTAGGAAGGCCCACAGCTGAAGTCATCCTCAAGAGTGAAAACCTGAAATCATCTCCCCTGAGCAGGAACAAGCCAAGGAGGTCCCCTCTCAGCACTGGAAGTCCTAATGTAGTCAACAGACAGGAAACAGGAAAGGTTCCACACCTGGAAGGGGGACGTCACACTGTCCCCATTTGCTGAAGATGCAGTACTAGAAACTGGAAACCCGAGAGCCTCCACCAAAACCTGTTAAAACTAAGGAGTCAGTTCAGTAAGGTCACGGGACACAAACTGACCCTACAGAGCTCAGTAGCCTTGCTGCGTCCCGACAATGAGCACTCAGGAAGGAAATGAAGGACATGACTACCTTCTCAGGAGCATCACAGAGAATAAATAATGAGACTGAACCAAAGGAGCACAAGACTTGTGGCCCTGGCAGGCCGTCCTGGGCTCTTGGGGTGGGAGCCTCATCTTGTGAAAATGTCCGCAGTTCCTGAAGCCAGCCTCAGTTTCAATGTCATTCCTACCAAAACCATGGTGGCAGATCCTAGAAATAGGAAAAAAAACCCAAAACATCCATCTGCCCCCACAAATGACCCCGGACAGCAAATCAGTATAGGAGAAGCAGGACAGAGCGGGATGCAGCACTTTCCTCTTTCAAACGATGTCACAGAGACACAGGAGAAAGCAGTGTGGTTCTCAGGCCCCCGGCTGGCTCCGTTGGTTAAGTATCCAACTCCTGCCCTCACCTCCGGTCCTGATCTCAAGGTCGTGAGTTCTAGCCCTGGGCTGGGCCATGGACTAGGCATGGCGCTGACTTAAACAAACCAGACCCACAGGGGGTGGTCCCGGCATAAGCTGGAGGAGCAGAACAGAGAGTCCAGAAGGAAATGGGCTCTGATACAACTGATTTTTTTAACTTAATTTAATTTAAACCCAATTAATTAACGTATAGTGTATTATACTTTCAGAGAAAGAATTCAGGGATTCACCAGTTGGAGAAAACAGCAGTGCTCATGATGTCAGGTGCCCTCCCTCATGCCGGTCCCCTGTTATCCCCCCTCTCCCCTCCAGCGACCCTCAGTTTGTTTCCTATGATTAAGAGTGTGTATTTCCTGCATCTGTGTTCATCCTATTTGTTTATGCTTCCCTTCACAGATGTTCATGTGCTTTGCTTCTTTAATTCCTCCTATGAATGGCACCACATGGTGATTCTCTTTCCCGACTGAATTATTTCACTTAACACGATCCCTCTAGTTCTATCCACGTCATTGCAAATGGCAAGATTTCCTTCTCTTTGATAGCTGAGTACCATTCCTATCATCTATCTATCATCCATGACCATCATCTATCTCCCATCCTCTTTATCCATCATCTGCCCGAGGGCACCGAGGCTCCTCCCACAGTGTGGCTACTGTCGACCGGGCTGCTGTGGACATCGGGGTGCAGGTGCCCAAGTCTCACTGCATCTGTATCTTCGGAGTGAGCTCCAGGCCGTGCACCTGCCGGTCGCAGGGTGGCTCTATTTGTAACTTCCTGTGGAGCCTCCAAACTGTTTCCAGAGCGGCTGCCCCAGTGGAAGAGGGTTGAGTGAGTTTTGTAGGACGTGGTAAACGTCTGGTCCACATTTCATTTTGTGTCCTGTGGGCTCCATTCATTGTCCTTAAGTGTTTCTGGGAAGCCGGTATTGGGCTTCGTTTCAGTGAGATGATTCCGAAGCTCACAGGCCTCAGCTGGAGCCTGGAAGGAGGCAGGTGCGGCCCTGGCGGGGGCAAGCTGCCTCCTGCCCGGCCTCTTGCAGTGCCTGAGCGTCCCGCAGGGGGCGCCCGAGCCAGAGCCCCGCCCAGGGGCACACATGCGCAGTAGGCCATTTCCGCCTGCACTAACAGGAGCCTGCCTGTGCTCGGGAGGCCTGAGGAGGACGTCACAGGACACGCGGGGAGTCTTCAGGGGGACATTGGGCCGCGTTCAAGCTGACAGGAGCCCCCGTCTCCTCAGGACCCGCGGGGAGGCTTCAGGAAGATGTGGGCCCGCGTCCACTCTGGCAGGAGCTCCCGGGCCCCTCAGGACATAGGTTGAGGCTTCTGGAACCTGGGGGCCGCATCCACGGTGACAGGAGCCCCGGCCTCCTCAGCACCCGCTGACTATGACTCAGGAACACGTGGGCCCACGTCCGCACTCACAGGAGCCCGGCTTCCTCAGGACCCCCTGGAGGACTCTGGAGGTGCCGTTGGGGGCCACGTCCACATCAGAAGGGACTCCTCAGAACCACAGGGTAAGTGAATGGGTAGAATGAATGGTAGGGTCAGGGGAGAGGCAGCAGTTGGTGGTTAGGGTTAGGTGAGATGTTAGGGGTTAGTGATTATGCTTATGGTTACGGATTAGAGGTTAGGGGGAGGGAAAAGGGTAAGGGTCAGTGGTTAGGAGTTAGGATGGGGGTTAGGGATTAGGGAAAGGGGTTAGGGTTAGGGTTAGGCACAGGATTTAGAGTTAGGGTTAGGGTTTAGGCTTTAGGGATTAGGGCAGGAGGTTAAGAGTTGGTGTTAGGGTTATGGTTAGAGTTAGGGTTGGGCTTAGGTTTGCAGTTAGGGTTAGGGGTTAGGCTCTGAGTTGGGGTTAGGGGTTAGGGTTAGGCATTAGGGTTAAAGTTAGGGCTAGGTTTGGGGTTAGGGCGAGGGTTAGGGTTAGGATAGGGGTTAGGGTTAGGGTTAGGGTTACTGTTTGGGTAGGTGTTAGGGTCAGGTCATGGTCAGCGTACGGTTGTGGAAAAGGGTAAGAGATAGGGTTAGGGAGTGGGTTAGGGGTTAGTTTTAGGGTAGGGTTAGGGTACAGTTTGGGGTATGAGATAGGGTTAATATTACAGGGTTAGTGTTAGGGTACAGGTTAAGGTTAGGAATAGGATTTGAGTCCATTAAGTTAAGGTTAGAGTTAGAGGTTAGGGTTAGATTTAAGGTAGGGGTCAGGGTTAAGGGTTTAGAATAGGTTTAGGAGTTAGCGTGAGGGTTGGCAGGAAGGTTCAGTGAATGTGTTTCGGTCTTGGGGTTTGTGTTTGGTTTTCGATTAGTGATAGGTCTTGTTTCAGGGTTAGGTTAACATTAGGCTTAAGAGTAGGGTTAAGGTTATGTCTGTGTACGGTTAGATTTGGGTCCTGGCATGTGCCTGCACTGGGACTCTAGTATCTTCGGCGGTATACTTTTATGCACTCTATTTAGGTTTTGGGTTCAAAGATTGCCTGAGTCCACCAAGTCAGTGGCCTCCCCAGAGAATCAATTCCAGGCTTCTGCTGGGGTCAGAATAGACATGGCAGGCTTCTCCTGAGCTGAGGTAAGGACGGGACTTGTGGCTCTAAATACTCTTTATTTGGATTTTCAGTTGCACAAGATAACTCTTGTGCGTGCATGTTTCATCAATACTACCAATTATTATTTTAAAGTTTTACTTGAATTCCTGTTTGTAAACACAGTATGATATAGTTTCAGGTTTACCACATAGTGATTCAACCCTTGGATACAACGGCTGGTACTGGTCACAGGTGCCCTCCACTATTCCCATCCCCTGATTCCCCATCCCCCCCACCTTCCTCTGGTATTTATTAGTTTATTCTCTGTGGTTAAGAGTGTGTTTCCTGGTTTGCTTCTCTCATCCCCCCCTCCGCCCCTTTGCCAGCTTGTTTGGTTTCTTAAAATTCACATGTGAATGCAATTGTATGGTATTTGGTATCTGTCTTTCTCTGACTGAGTTCATTTAGCATAAGTCCTTTCCACTTCTCCCACGTCATTGTAAATGGCTTCATTTCATCCCTTCTGATGACCGAGTGATGTCGTAGTGTGTATATTTACCACATCGTCTCTGCCCATTCGTCTGTCGGTGGACATCTGGGCTGTATGCACAGTTTGGCTGTTGTTGATAACGCTGCTACAAACAGTGGGCTGCGTGTCCTTCTTCGAATCTACTAAACTACTTTTGTATCCTCGGGATAAATACCTAGCTGTGCAGTTTTGGAATTGTAGGGTAGCTCTACTTTGAACTTCTCGAGGACCCTCCACACTGTTTTCCACAGTGGCTGCACCTGTTCGCATGCCCACCAGGAGTGTAAGGGGGCTCCCCCTTCTCGATAGCCTCACCAACACCTATTGTTTCTTGTGTTGTTAATTTTAGCCATTCTGACGGCTGTCAGGTGACATCTCATTGTGCTTTTGGTTTGCATTTCCTTGATGATGGGTGACACTGAGTGTCTTTCTGTGTGTCTGACGGCCATCTGGATGTCTTGCCAGAGACAAAGTCCATTCATCTCTTCTGCCCATCTGCAGTTGGATACTTTGTGTTTAGGATGCTGAGATTTATATTTGCTTTATGTGTTTTGGATACTAACTCTTTATTGGATGTGTTGTTTACAAATATCTCCTCTCGTTTTGTATGTTGCCTTTGAGCTTTGGTTGTTTCCTTCACTTTGGGGAAGCTTTTCAATTTGATGAAGCCCCAAGAGTATTTTTGCTTTTGTTTTCCTCGCCTCAGAGGCATTTCTAGAAAGACGATCCAATGGCCAATGTCAAAGACGGTGCTGCCTATCTTTTCTTCTTTTTCTGGTTTCAGGTCTCACATTTAGGTCTTTCGTCCATTTTGAATTTATATGGTATAAGAGAGGGGTTCAGGTTCATTCTTCTGCATGTGGCTGCCTGGTTTTCCCAACACCATTTGTTCTTATCCTGGGGTCAGGGTTAGGGTTTGCTGAAGAGACTGCTTTGTGCCATTGGATATTCCTTCCTGCCTTGTTGTCGATTAATGGATCATAGAGTTACAGGTTTCTATCTTGTTTCGGCTTTCCCTTTTGTTCTATTGATCTAAGCGTCTCCTGTTGGGAGGTTCTTGATTGCTGATTCAATTTCTTTGCTGGTTATCTGTCTGTTCGAATTTCTTATTTCTTCCTTTTTTATTTTTGCTATGTTATATATTTCTAGGAATTGATCTATTTCTTCCAGGTTCAAGGTTTCTGGCATATAATTTTTCATAATGTTCTCTTATAAACCTTTGTATTTCTCTAGTGTTGTTATTTCTCTTTTCTCATTTGTGATTTTATTTGGGTCCTTTCTCGTCTTTTTATCTTTTTTCTTTTTTAAAGATTTTATTTATGAATTCATGAGAGACACAGAGAGGCAGAGGTATCGGCAGAGGGAAAATGAGGCTCCATGCAGGGAGCCAGATGTGGGACTTGATCCCCCAGGACCCCGGATCATGATCTGAGCCAAAGCAGATGATCAACCACTGAGGCACCGAGGTGCCTTGCTGATTCAATTCCATTGCTAGTTATGGGTCTGTTCACATTTTCTGTTTCTTCCTATTTCAGTGTTGCTCGTTTGCACATTTCTAGGGATTTGTCCATTTCTTCCAGGTCTCCCAGTTTGTTAGCGTATAGTCTTTCATAGTTTTCCCTTATAATTGTCTTGTTTTTCTGGTGTTGATTGTGATCTCTCTTCTCTCATTTGTGATTTTATTTATTTAAGTCTTGTCTCTTTTCTCGTGGATAAGGCTGGCTAGGGATTGATCCATTTTATTAATTATTTTGAAGAACCAGCTCTTAGTTTCGTTATTCCATTCAACTGTTTTGTGGTTTCTGTATTGTTTATGTCTGCTCTCATCTTTATTTTTTCCCTTCTTCTGTAGGCTTTAGGCTTTGTTTGCTATTCCTTTGCCAGCTCCTTTAGGTGTAGGGTTAGGTTGTGTATTGGAGACTTCTTGTTCCTTGAGGTAGGCCTGTATTGCTATGTACTTCCCTCTTAGGTCTGCCTTTGCTACATTCCAGAGGTTTGGAGAAACATGTTTTCATTTTCATTTGTTTTAAATTTTCTCTTTAATTTCCTGGTTGCTCCATTCATTCTCTCGTAGGATGTTCAAAATCTCCACGTTTTTTTGGTCTGTCCAAATTTTTTCTTACTGTCGACTTCGAGTTTCATAGCGTCGTGGTCCGAAAATGTACAGGGTCTGACATCAACCTTCTTGTACCTGTTGTACCTGTTGAGGGCTGATTTGTGGCCCGATATGATCTGTTCTGGAGAATGTCCCATGTGCACTTGAAAGGAATGTGTATTTTGCTTTAGGATGAAATGTTTTGACTATATCTGTTGAGTCGCTGTGGTCCAGTGTGTCAAGGCTATTGTTCCCCTGTTGATTTTCTGCATAGTCGATCGGTCCATTGCCTTAAGTGGTGTTAAAATCCCCTGTCATTGTATTATTATCAGTGAGTCCCTGTACGTTTGTGGTTAATTGGTTTCTATATTTAGGTACTCCCTGTTGGCAGCATAAATATTTAGTTGTCTGATCTTGATGGAGAGTCTTTTTAATTATGAAATAATGCCCTTCTTCATCTCTTCTTACAGTATTCGTTCTTTCTTTTTGGAAATTTAAATATTTTATTTATTTATTCATGAGAGATACACAGAGAAGCAGAGGCAGAAACATAGGCAGAGGGAGAGGCAGGCTCCCCAAAGGAAGGCCAATGTGGGACTTGATCCTGGGATCCCAGGATCACACCCTGAGCCAAAGGCAGATGCTCAACCACTGAGCCACCAAATGTACCCCAGGGTTTGATTTGAAATCTAGTTTGTCTGATATAAGTATGAGTCCTCCAGCTTTCTTTTGATGTCCATTAGCGTGATAGATGATTTTCCTTCCCCTGACTTTCAATCTGCTGGTGTCTATAGGTCTAAGGTGAGCATTATGTAGGCAGCATACAGATGGATCTTGTTTTTTTAATAATGATTTTATTTATGAGAGAGTGAGAGAGAGAGTGAGAGAGAGAGAGAGAGAGAGAGAGAGAGAGAGGCAGAAAATGATGCAGAGAGAAAAACAGGCTCCCCACCAGGGGCCCAATATGGGACTGGATCCCAGACTCCAGGATCACACCCTGAGTTAAAGTCAGAGGCTCAACCCCTGAGCCACCCAGGCATCCCGGATCATGATTTTTAAGCCACTCTGATACCCTATATCTTTTGATTGGAGCATTTAGCCTATCAGCATTCAGAGTGATTATTGAAAGATATGAACTAAGTGCCTTTGTGTTACCAGTAGAGTTGGTGTTTCTGGTGATGTTCTCTGGTCCTTTCTAGCCTTTGTTGCTTTTGGTCTCTTTTTTTCCCCCACTAGAAGAGTCCCTCTTAAAATTTCTTACTGGACTGGTTTAATGGTCATGAACACCTTTATATTTTGCCTGTCCGTGAAACTCTTTATCTCTCCTTCTATCCTGAATGACACCCTTGCTGAAGAAAGAATTCATACAAATTGGACTCCAATAAAAAGAAATTTAAACACATAAAATAGGAGATCCCGGGGTGGCACTGCATTTTGGCGCCTACCTTTGGCCCAGGGCATGATCCTGGAGACCCGGGATCGAATCCCACGTCGGGCTCCCCGTGCATGGAGCCTGCTTCTCCCTCTGCCTGTGTCTCTGCCTCTCTCTCTCTGTGTGTGTGTGTGTGTGACTATCATAAATAAATAATAAATAAATAAAATAAAATTTTGCTATTATGATTGAGGAAAATGGCATGTAGAAGGAAAACCAGAAGCTGAAAGAGAGGAGGACAGATTATACCATCCTTAGCCTTCACAGGGACCTGGTGTCCTTTCCTAAGAGGGCCCCCCCGCTCCGTAGGATGCTTCCTGCCCCTCTGTGCTCCTTCTTGGAACCCAACAGGCATATCTCCGTGCCTCCAGCACCTCTGCATCCTGGCTCATAGCGTCTTCCATGTATCCTATTGAGGAGCACAGCGTCGTGTATTTAACCATCCGGCTGCTGTTTGACAACATTGGGGGTATTCCGACTTTTGTTGGTTTTGGGGTGTGTGTGTCTATCACATGCAGCTATCACGTGCAGCTATCTGATCCTCTGACTGGGTCACCCAAATGCCGAAAGGGTTGGCACATCATCATTTCTGGTGCTGGCGCTGGGTGGCCAGCTGGGCTCTCCTGGCCGACCCGGGGCTCGCTCCTGCAGTGACTTTCCACTGTAGGGTTAGCTGAGCTGGAAGGTCTGACTCCGCCACATTCCAGCAGCCCTGGGGCTGCCTGTGTGTGGGAGTCAGGGTCAGGAAGGGGCTGGGGTTCTTCGGTCCCCTGTGCTGCCTGGCCTTCAGGCCGAGCCCCATGCTCACCCAGCCCCTACTCACTAGGCCGAAGAGGGTGCCCTCCACACTCTGGTGTGAGCGATCCAGCACCACAAGGTGTGCACCCACTGTCCACCTGGTGAGGGTGACCAGGGGAGTGAGCTGCAAGTGTAGGACCCACGAAATTTAACAAAAATCCCCTACCCATGGACAAGGAGAGCAGGACTGATTCCATTTTGTGCTACACCTGCCACCTCCCCTATGACCCCCACATGACCTGCTTATTGCTTAAGGCTCTGCCCCACCCTAGAGGAGCTGCTGGGCACACCCTAATCGGAAATCCTCTCATAACAATGTAACCCTGCTTTGTACCCACCAAAACTGCGCGCCAATTCTGACCACAGTAATAGGCCAGCTCAAGTGGATACAATAGGGTAAGGTGTAATTAAATCGGCCACCTGCGTTTGGATCTACATGACTGTGCAACTTTCTGCGTATCCCATGGGCCACTGGCCCTATAAAGCTGCTATGCCTCTTAGTCTCGGGGTCCAAGTCCCTGCTCCGCTGTGTCAGGTGCACTTGGACCCAAGCCCGAGCTTGTAAATAAAACCTCGTGTGATTGCATCGGTGTCGGCTCCTCAGTGGTTTCTCGGTTTCGCAATCTTGGCACAACACAAGAGCCTGCTATCCTGACATCCCTTCCAGGACCACGCTGACCGCCCCGCTGGCCCTCTGTGCCCCAGGCACACAGGCACGGGAATGCGGGGAGGGGAGGAATTGCCCTGGAACCTTGCTAGCCCCAGCCCCCTTGACAGAGGGAGCACAGACCTCCCAGGTAGTTTTTTTCACAGTCCCTGGTGACTTGAGGCTCCCTGGATGTCACTCTGTCCCAGCCCCTCCTGGCCCACGGGGCACAGGCTGAGTCCCAGAAAAGTCTGTGGGGTCCTGACCTGGGGTCTGGCAGCGCACCTACAGGGGGTGGTTGGGGCCTGGGTGGTGCCCGTCCTCCTATCTGGGGGTCTCCCCACCCCCCCCCGGCACAGATTTCTGGGAGACACAGAAACGGGCTGGCTGTGCATTTTTGCACCACACCACTTTATTGATTTTCCACAGAAAATGGGTCAGAGCCTTCCCCTGGGGACGGAGACCTTTCTGTCCTTTAGGGGAGGGCAAGAATCATACGGGGTGGGGGGGTGAGTGCTGCAGTCCCCCACCTGGGACCATTTGTGGACTTCGGGTGGGGGCGTGTGTCCTGAGGTTTCAGCCTGAGAGACAGTTCTGAGGACAGCAGAGATGACCTGGACCTGCAGCTCATGGGCTCCTGTGCTTGGTCACCACAGGGCTGGAGGAGCCTGCCTCCTGGTGTGGGTGCGGGTGTGGCCCACCGGCCTACCCCTGCTCTCCCCACCCTGGGGTGTCCCAGGATCCCCAGGGCTGCCCTAGGTCAGCGACCTGGATCTGTGGGGTACGCCCAGGGACCAGAATCCAGGCCTGCCCAGGGCCATGGGGGGCTGGATCCCATTAGCCTTTGTGTTGGGCCTGCAGGGGGGCTCAAATCACCCCAGCACCCACAGAGCCCGGGGCCAGGACAACCCAGGTCCCTCTGGGTTAGGGGCTGGTGTCCTGTGCAGGGTGTGCTGCCCTCCAGGATTGACAGTGGGAGGAGGCAGGGCACAGTGCATCCTCTGCTCCACCCACCTGCACCCACACTGTGCGGGGCTCCCTGCCTCCCCTCCTCCCTGCAACCCCTGGCTACTCAATGGGACACCCGTGTTTCTGATGGGAGCAGGGTATCCATAGAACCCCAGGGAGGCTGAGCATGTCCCACAGGGGGCAGCTGCACTGGGTCCTTGCTGGGAGCTGATGGTGTGGGGGTGGATGGTGTGGGGGCAGGGGTATGATGGTGGTGGAGTATGGGGATGGTGTAGGGGGGATGGTGTTGGGGTATAGTGTGGGTAGAGATTGTGCAGGGCTGTGTGGATGTGAGGGGGATGATGTAGGGGGGACGCTATGGGGGATGATGATGTAGTGGGATGGTGCGGGTGTGGGGAATGAGGGGGATGGCGTGTCGGGCCGGTGGACACAAGATATCCCCTTTCTCTAAGTTGCCCACAGAGATGTCTGCAGATAAAGGTGACCCCAGTCTGGGATTTGCTGTGGCACCTGCCCCTGGGGCCCCGTGTGGTCAGTGCAGGGCCCTGGCTGGACCGGGGACATTATCTGGGGGTCATCATACTATGTATGTTTACAAATTGCAAGTTGTCTCAAATAAAAGGCATAGAATTTAGAAATATATAAAGCACCGAATGTGGGTGTCACCCTGACCCATCCGACCCCCATCGGATCGATGTGTGTCCTGCTCCAGCCACGGCAATCCTGCCTGGCACCCAGGTCCCCTTCCTGCCCTCACCCCAGCCCCCTGCTTCCCAGGGTGCCATCACTCACCCCATTTGGGGTTCAGCTGTCATGGCAACCCCTGGAGGCCCTATCCTAGTGGCCTCCTCTTCCCCAAGGCCCCGGGGGTGGGGGCACAGGGGTCATCGCCAGTACCCAACCATGTAGCCTTGTGTTGTTGGCTGCTGTTGCTCCCCCTGGCCTCAGAAGCCCCGTGTTCCCTACTGAGAAGCCCCGGGGCCCCGAACCACCTTAATTTTCTCGGCCTCCACGAGTCCGGTCCCATCCTATCTAGCTCCTTCCCCCTTCCTTGGAGCTCTTAAGGGAGCAATTGCAATGACTTCAGCATAGCAGCATGTGTTGGGGGACAGGCCCAGGGTTTGGGGATCAGGAAGATGTGGAGCGCTGGCATCCCAGCTGTGCAGCCAGATTCCATCCTGCAGACTCTTATTCCCTAAGGCTATCTTGACAACTGACTTTGTACATACAAAAGCTCTCCTTTGTCTTTAAAAGATGAAGAGCGAGTCAAAGCGTTTTTCTCTGCCCATCTGATTGCTCAGATTCCAATCTGAGATGTATTTCCTGTTAATAAGGTTAATTTACTATCCGTAGTACCATGGTTAAAATATTCTGACACAAGGAATCCAGAGGGATGAGGGTTTCTCATCTCTTTCTTCACAGCTCAGTCACTCATCAGGAAATACATCTTTATGGACTTGGAAAGAACTGAGAGACATCATTACCAATGGTCCTATTATTATGTGAAGGATTCTTCCTGAGATTCTTCCCCTGTTTCAACTGACACTGAAACACTGTGAACTATTTGGAAGACAAATGTCAGAGAAATAAATGCTATGTACTGATTATTTTATTTTATTTTATTTTTTTGTTTTTGTATTTTTTTAAAGATTTTATTTTTTTATTTTTTACTTATTTATGATAGTCATA
This sequence comes from Vulpes vulpes, assembly GCF_048418805.1. Classification (NCBI taxonomy): domain Eukaryota; kingdom Metazoa; phylum Chordata; class Mammalia; order Carnivora; family Canidae; genus Vulpes; species Vulpes vulpes. Next base: position 663,896 of record NC_132783.1, on the reverse strand, counting down.
CAGAGAGAGAGAGAGAGAGGCAGAGACACAGGCAGAGGGAGAAGCAGGTCCATGCACTGCGAGCCCCATGTGGGGTTGATCCTCGGTCTCTAGGATCATGCCCTGGGCCAAAGGCAGGCGCTGAACCACTGTGCCACCCAGGTATGCCTGCATTGCTGATTTGAAATGCACTTGCAGTATGGTGTCTTTTAAAATAGAAGTTTTTTGTCTGATTTTTGCTATTTATTATCCTTTCCTGCTTTTCAGGTGGAGGAGGCATTATACGTGTTCATAAGTGTTTTTCTTTCCTTCTGATATAAAATTCTTACTTTGTTCCCATCGAAGGAACTCTTTAAGAATAAGGCGTAAGTTAATTAAACTATTCTAAAAATGGCTTCACCCTTGGAGCCTGATTCTTTTAAGTCAATTTTCAAAATAAATCTTATTGATTAGAAAAGAATCAAAGATTTATAGGGAAATTGAGAAGATACTACAGAGAATTCTCATGCACTTGCACTCAATTTCTCCAATTATTGATATATTAGTACGGTACAAATATTAGCTAATGAATCAATATTAAAATATTCGCATTAACCAAAGACCATTCTTTATTCAGATTTCCTTAGTTTTGCTAAGTAACCATCCCTCATATCACATTATATTTGTCCTCATGTTGTCTTAGGCTCCTCTGGATTGTGACAGTCTTTCAGCCTTTCCTTGTTGTTGAACTGGAACACTTTGAGAAGTAGAGTATTTTGTAAAATTTCCCTCAGTTTGGACATGTCTCTCATTTGTCTCATGATTGATCTGTTTTTGTGGAGTATATACAGCGATATACTGCCATTTTTATTATATAAAGAATAGATACTATCATATGACTTATCAGTCTTGGTACCGATCTGATCATCCTGCTGAGGTAGTGTTTGTCAGCTTTCCCTGTCGTAAAGTGATTCTTTATTATTATTATTATTATTATTATTATTATTATTATTATTTTAACTTTTTCATAATATATTTTGTAGAAGGAAGTTACTATGTGTATTCCACACATAAGAGTGGGAAGCTATGCTCATCCACTTGAGGGTGGAATGTCTTCACAAATTGTTTGAAATTCTTCTACATGGGAGATTTATCTTCCTTCTGGGTTTGTTTGGTTGTTTCTTTTTCAAAGATGATATTTATTTCTTTGAATGAGAGAGGAGCGAAAAAGAATGAGCGAGAGGGGCAGAGGGAGAGGGAGAAGCTGTTTTCCTGCTGAACAGGGAGCCTGCCTTGGGTCCTGGAACATGATCTGAGCCTAAGGCAGAAGTTTAACTGACTAAGCCACCCAGGTGCCACTCTTTCTTTCTTTCTTTCTTTTTTTAATAATAAATTAATTTTTTTGGTGTTCAATTTGCCAACATATGGAATAACACCCAGTGCTAATACCATCTAGTGCCCCCCTCAGTGCCCGTCACACATTCACCCCCACCCCCACCCTCCTCCACTTCCATCACCCCAAGTTCATTTCTCAGAGTCAGGAGTCTTTTTGTTCTGTCTCCCTTTCTGATATTTCCCATACATTCCTTCTCCCTTCCCTGATATTCCCTTTCACTATTATCTACATTCCCCAAATGAATGAGAACATACAGTGTTTGTCCTTCTCTGATTGACTTACTTCACTCAGCATAATACCTTCCAGTTCCATCCACGTTGAAGCTAATGGTGAGTATTTGTCATTTCTAATGGCTGAGCAAGGCCCACCTTTTCTCTCTCTTCATCTTCTGAATCTCCTATGATATGAATGTTTCTGTTTTAATAAGTGGCTGAGTTCACTATGTCTGCCTCTGTAGTCCGAAATCTTTCTTGTTTTTAAGGCTTTCACTTGGAACTGCATTTCAGTTATAGTATTTTTAATGTTCGCCTGACTAGATTTTAGTTCTTTTATTTCAACAGTAAGGGATTCTCTAGTTTTCTTCCGTGCTCTTTTTCCAGCCCAGCTGCTATCTTTATAATCATTGTTTTAAACTGTAGTTAGACATCATATATGCATATTGATGAACTTCCTGGCTGTGAGTACTACCTCATGTTATTGTATGGAGGTGAATTTCTCCATCTCTTTATGTTTTCCAGAAAAGAAAGAAGGAAAAAAAAAAAAAAGAAAAACCAAGAAAAAACAATAACAACTGCCCTCCCCAAAGAAAGAGCAGATTATTTTGGCCTGCTTGTTAAAAGATTCTAAATCCCAAAATAAGAAACACAATTAAAGTACCATGAAAGTAAACGTAATAAATATATATGGTATACATACATAAAAATTAAAATAAGGCAATTAATACAAAAGAATCAAAGAAAATAAATGAAAATAAAGCACAAAGTACAGAGGAAGCTAGACCCTACTTTCCTGGCAGAGCTGAAACTCTGCAGTCTCTGTCGTCCGACAACGTGGTGGCAGCGAGTGGTCTGTGCGGGGTCAGGGGTGGGCCTTGGCGCTCATTGTCAGGTGCACATCTTCCTGGGAGATGCACCTGCGGGGTCAGAGGCAGGGTGGGCGTTAGCACCTCTGGCCTCCAGCAAGCGGCGCTGTGCTACTCCCTAAGCCTGTTGCTGATGGGCGGGATTCGGGTGGGGACGCTGGGTCCTCTGGCTCTGGGGCTGAGCATCCCACCCCCCATTCTGCAGGGTCCTCCAATGAAGAGACCCCAGGCCCCCGGATCTCTGCCGCATCACTCAGAAACCTGCGTTCACTCTGCCTGCGTCCAAGCTTCTTTTGGTTTTGTTTTTTTATCTCAGACTGTTGTGCCCAAGATTGGGAATCTGAGAAACCACAGAGAAGCCACACCAATGCAAACACATGAGGGTGATTTACAAGCTCAAGCTTGTGTCCAAGTACACTGGACACAGAGGAGCAGGGACTTGGACCCCAAGGTGGGTTTTAGCTTCGTTTTAAGGGCTGGTCTCAGGGACCTCCAGAGGGGCTGGAACAATTCCTCAAGTTCTGTTTACATTTTGATATGGGGCCTTCAAAGGCATTGAGCTCTGTTCTTATTCCAATAGGGGATTCCTGCCCTTGGCCTGGGCTCAGTTCTTATGCTCATGTGGGGCTTTCTAGGATATTAACCTGTAAACTTTTGTTTTTTTCCTGTAAGTGAAGTAGTGTAAATTTCAGGTCTTCTTCACAGGGGCCTGGGATGGCTGGACGTGTGCTAAGGCTGAACTTAAAGTGGAATGCCTTAATTTTCTTAGCCTCCACGCATCCTATCCCATCCTATCTAGCTCCTTACCCCTTCCCCCGATCTCCTAAGAGAGCAATTGCAAATGACCTCTGGTGGCAGCCTGTGTTGGGGGACAGGCCCAGGGATTTGGAATGAGGAAGACCTGGAGCGTGGGCATCCAGGCTGTGCAGCGGGATTCCATGCTGCAGACTCTTATTCCCTAAGGCTATCTTGACAACTGACTTTGTATATAGAAAAGCTCTCCTTTGTCTTTAAAAGATGAAGAGGGAGTCAAAGCGTTTTTTCTCTGCCCATCTGATTGCTGTGATTCCAATCTGAAACTTATTTCCTATTAATAAGGATAATTTACTCTCCATAGTACTATGGGTAAAATATTTTGACACAATCAGAGGACTGAGGGTTTCTCATCTCTTTCTTCACAGCTCAGTCACTCATCAGGAAATGCATCCTTATGGATTTGGAGAGAACTGAGAGACATTATCACCAATGGTCCTATTATTATGTGAAGGATTCTTCCCTGAGATTCTTCCCCTGTTTCAACTGACCCTGAAGCACTGTGAACACTTTGGAAGAGAAATGTCAAGGAAATAAATGTTATACATTGCTAATTTTATTTTTTTTTATTTTTTTTTTTTAATTTTTTATTTATTTATTATAGTCACAGAGAGAGAGAGAGAGAGGCAGAGACACAGGCAGAGGGAGAAGCAGGCTCCATGCACCGGAAGCCCGACGTGGGATTCGATCCCAGGTCTCCAGGATCACGCCCTGGGCCAAAGGCAGGCGCCAAACCGCTGCGCCACCCAGGGATCCCTACATTGCTAATTTTAAATGCACTTGCAATATGGTGTAATAGAAGTATTTTTATCTGTTTTTTTGCTATTTATTATCCTTTCCTGCTTTTCAGGTTGAGGAGACATTATACATGTTCATAAGTGTTTTTCTTTCCTTCTGATATATAATTCTTTCTTTGTTCCCATCGAAAGCACTCTTTAAGAATAAGGCAAAAGTTAATTAAACTATTAAAATGTCTTCACACTTGGAGCCTGATTCATTTAAGACAATTTTCAAAATAAATCTTATTTACTAGAAAAAAAACAAAGATTTATAGGGAAATTGAGAAGATAGGAAGAGAATTCTCATGCACTTGCACTCAATTTCTCCAATTATTGATATCATATATAAGTACAGTACACATTAGCTAATGAATCAATATTAAAATATTCGCATTAACCAAAGACCATTCATTATTCAGATTTCCTTAGTTTTTGCTAAGTAACCATCCCTCATATCACATTCCATTTGTTCATGTTTTCTTAGGCTCCTCTGGATTGTAAGAGTCTTTCAACCTTTCCTTGTTGTTGAACTGGAATACTGTGAGAAGTAGGGTATTTTTTTTTAATTTTTATTTATTTATGATAGTCAAAGAGAGAGAGAGAGAGAGAGGCAGAGACATAGGCAGAGGGAGAAGCAGGCTCCATGCACCGGGAGCCCGATGTGGGATTCGATCCCGGGTCTCCAGGATCGCGCCCTGAGCCAAAGGCAGGCGCTAAACCGCTGCGCCACTCAGGGATCCCCAGAAGTAGGGTATTTTGTAAAATTTCCCTCAGTTGGGACATGTCTGTCACTTATCTCATGATTGAACTGTTTTTGTGGATTATATACAGAGATATGCTTCCATTTTTATTATATCATATAAAGGATAGATACTATCAACATGATTTATCAGTCTTAGTACAGATCTGATCATCTTGCTGAGGTTGAGTTTGTCAGCTTTCTCCATAGTAAAGTGATTCATTATTATTATTTTTATCATCATTATTATTATATTATTTTTTTTAACTTTTTCATAGTATTTATTGTAGAACGAAGTTACTATGTGTATTCCACACATAGAGTGGGAAGCTATGCTCATCAAGTTGAGGGTGGAATGTCTTCATAAATTGTTTGAAATTCTTCTACATTGGAGATTTCTCTTCCTTCTGGGTTTGTTGTTTCTTTTTCAAAGATGATATTTATTTTTTGAGAGAGAGAGAGGAGTGAAAAAGAATGAGCGAGAGGGGCAGAGGGAGAGGCAGAAGCTGGTTCCTTGCTGAACAGGGACCTGGAACATGATCTGAGCCTAAGGCAGAAGCTTAACTGACTGAGCCAATGAGGTGCCACTCTTTCTTTCTTTCTTTTTTTAATAATAAATTACTTTTTTTGGTGTTCAATTTCCAACATACGGAATAACACCCAGTGCTCATCCCATCTAGTGCCCCCCTCAGTGCCCATCACCCATTCACCCCCACTCCCCGCTCTCCTCCACTTCCATCACCCCTAGTTCGTTTCCGAGAGTGTTTATGTTCTGTCTCCCTTTGTGATATTTCCTACACCTTTCTTCTCCCTTCCCTTATATTCCCGTTCACTATTATTTATATTCCCCAAATGAATGAGAACATATAATGTTTGTCCTTCTCCAATTGACTTACTTCATTCAGCATAATACCTTCCAGTTCCATCCACGTTGAAGCAAATGGTGGGTATTTGTTGTTTCTAATGGCTATGCAAGGCCCACATTTTCTCTCTCTTCATGTTCAGAGTCTACTATAATATGAATGTTTTTGTTTGAATAAGTGGCTGAGTTCCCTATGTCTGCCTCTGTGGTCCATAACCTTTTTTGTTTTCAAGACTGCCACTTGGGACTGCATCTCGGTTATACCATTTTTAACGTTGTCCTGACTAGATTTTAGTTCTTTTATTTCTACAGTAAGGGATTTTCTAGTTTTCTTCTGTGCTCTTTTTCCAGCCCAGCTGCTATCTTTATAATCATTGTTTTAAACTGTAGTTAGACATCATATATGCGTATTGATGTACTTCCTGGCTCTGAGTACTACTTCATGTTACTTTATGGAGGTGAATTTCTCCATCTCTTTATGTTTTCCAGAAAAGGAAGAAAAAGCAAAACCAAGAAAAACAATAATAACTGCTCTCCCAGGGGAAAAAAACACCAGACTATTTTGGCCTGCTTGTTAAAAGATTCTCAATTCTAAAATAAGAAACACAATTAAAGTACCATGAAAGTAAACATAAGAAATATATGAGGTACATACATAACAATTAAAATAAGGCAGTTAATACAAAAGAATCAAAGAAAATAAATGAAAATAAAGCACAAAGTACAAAGGAAGCTAGACCCTACTTTCCTGGCAGAGCTGAAGCTCTGCAGCCTCTGTGGTCTGACAACTTGGTGGCAGCAAGTGGTCTGTGCGGGGTCTGGTGATGGGACTTGGCGCTGATTGTCAGGTGAACATCTGCCTGGGAGATGCACCTGCGGGGTCAGAGGCGGGGTGGGCATCAGCGCCTCTGGCCTCCAGTGGGTGGCGCCGTGCTGCTCTCTGAGACTGGGTGCTGATGGGTGGGATGCGGGTGGGGACGCTGGGTCCTCTGGCTCTGGGGCTGAGCATCCCACCCCCTAGTCTGCAGGGGCCTCCACAGAATAGACCCCAAATCCCGGGGGCTCCACCGCTTCTCTCCGAACCCTCTGTTCACTGCCTGCGTCCGAGCTTCTTTTGGTTTTTTTTATCTCAGACTGTTGTACCCAAGATTGCGAATCCGAGAAACCACCGAGACGCCGACACTGATGCAAACACACGAGGGTTTATTTACAAGCTCGAGCTTGTGTCCAAGTATACCCGACACAGCGGAGCAGGGACTTGGACCCCGAGGTGGGATTTAGCTTCGATTTAAAGGCTGGTCTTGGGGACGTCCAGAGGTCGATTCGATTCGATTCGATTATTTTCGTTTTGATTTGAGTATTTTCGTTTCAATTATTTCTGATTCGATTCGATTCGATTCTTTTTGATTCTATCCTTTTCATTTCGATTCAATTCGATGTTTTTCGATTCGATTCGATTCCATTTTTTTATTCGATTCGATTCATTCGATTCGATTCGATTTTTTCGTTTTGATTCGATTATTTTCATTTCGATCGATTATTTTCATTTCAATTTTGATTATTTTTGATTCGATTTGATTTTTTTCGTTTCCATTTGATTATTTTTTATTCGATTCAATATTTTTCCTTTCGATTCAATTATTTTCGTTTCAATTCGTTTATTTTTTATTCGATTCGATTTTTTTGATTCGATTCGATTCAATTCGATTTGATTTTTTTCGATTCGATTCGTTTGGATTAGATTATTTTCAATTCGATTCGAATATTTTCATTTCAATTCGATTATTTTCGTTTCGATAATTTTCAATTCAATTCGATTATTTTCGTATCAATTCAATTATTTCGTTTTGATTGGATTATTTTCGATTCGATTATTCTCGTTTGAATTAGCTTATGTTCATTTCCATTTGATTATTGTCGTTTCGATTCAATTATTTTTCTTTCGATTCGATTATTTTCATTTCTATTCGATTATTTTCGAGTCGATTCAATTATTTTTGAGTCGATTCGATTATTTTCATTTCGATTTAATTATTTTAGTTTCTATTCGATTATTTTCGATTCGATTCGTTTATTTTCGATGATTCGATTATTTTCGATTCGATTGGTTTATTTTCGTTTAGATTCGATTATTTTCATTTCGATTGGATTATTTTCGATTCGATTTTTTTCCTTTTGATTCGATCCTTTTCGAATCGTTTCGATCCTATTCGTTTCGAATCGATTTCTTTCGTTTCATTCGATTATTTTCGATTCGATTCGATTTTTTTCATTTCAATTCGTTTATTTTCGTTTCGATTCGACTATTTTCGTTTCGATTCGATTATTTTCGTTTGGATTCGATTATTGTCGTTTGGATTCGATTTTTTCGATTCGATACAAAGGAATTATATTCGTTTCGATTTTTTCGTTTCGATTCGATTATTTTCATTTCGATTCGTCTATTTTCGTTTCAATTCGATTTTTTTCATTTTGATTCAAATTTTCCGTTTCGATTCGATCCTTTTCATTTCGATTCGATTCTTTTCATTTCGATTCGATTCTTTTTGTTTCGATTCTACTATTTTCATTTGATTTGATTATTTTTGTTTGGATTCGATTATTTTCGTTTGGATTCGATTTTTTTGATTCTATTCGAAGCTATTATATTCGTTTCGATTATTTCCTTTAGATTCGATTATTTTAGTTTCGATTCGATCCTATTCGTTTTGATTCGATCCTTTTCGTTTCAATTCGATTTTTCTCGTTTTGATTCGATTATTTTCATTTCGATTTGATTTTTTTCATTTCGAATCGATTTTTATCATTTCGATTCGATTTTTTCGTTTCGATTAGTTTATTTTCATGTCGATTCCATTTTTTTTCTTTCGATTCGATTATTTTCGTTTCAATTCCATTTTCGTCGTTTTGACTCGATTTTTTTCGTTTCGATTCGATTTTTATCGTTTTGATTCGATTATTTTTGTTTCGATTTGATTTTTTTTGTTTCGATTTGATTTTTTTGATTTGATGTGATTCTATCCGATTTTTTCGATTCGATTCCATTTGATCTTTTCGATTCGTTTCGATTCGATTCGATTAGATTCGAATTTTTCGATTCGATTCGATTAGAATTTTTCGATTCGTTTCGATTCGATTCGATTCAAATTTTTCGATAAGATTCGATTTGATTTGATTCAAATTTTTTGATTCGATGTGGGATTCGATCCCAGGTCTCCAGGATTGCGCCCTGGGCCAAAGACAGGCGCCAAACCGCTGCGTCACCCAGGGATCCCAATTCGATTCGATTCTATTCGAATTTTTCAATTCGATTCAATTCAATTCGATTCGAATTTTTCGATAAGAATTTTCGATTTGATTCGATACGAATTATTCAATTCGATTATTTTCATTTCGGTTCGATTTTTTTTCGTTTCTATTCGTTTATACTGGTATCAATTCGATTTTTTTTATTTCGATTCGTTTATTTTCGTTTCGATTCATTTTTTCGTTTCGATTCAATTCTTTTCATTTCGATTCGTTTATTTTGTTTCGATTCGATTCGATTCGAATTTTTCCATTCGATTCGATTCGATTCGAATTTTTCGATTCGATTCGATTTTTTTCGTTTCGATTCGATTTTTTTCATTTCGATTCGTTTATTTTTGTTTCGATTCGATTTTTTTCCTTTCGCTTAGATATTTTCGTTTTGATTCCATTTTTTTCGATTCGATTCGATTTTTTCGATTAGATTTTTTTGGTTTCGATTCGAATTTTTCGTTTCGATTAGTTTATTTTCGTTTCGATTCAATTTTTTTCATTTCGATTCGATTTTTTCGTTTTGATTCGTTTATTTTCGTTTCGATTCGATTATTTTCGTTTCGATTCGATTTTTTCGATTCGACTCAATTCTAATTTTTTGATTCGATTCGATTCGAATTTTTCGATTCGATTCGACTTGATTCGAATTTTTCGATATGATTCGATTCGATTCGATTCCAATTTTTCGATTCGATTCGACTCGATTCGAATTTTTCGATTCGATTCGATTCGAATTTTTCGATTCGTTTCGATTCGATTCGATTCAAATTTTTTGATAAGATTCGATTTGATTCAATTCGAATTTTTCGAATCAATGTGGGATTCGATCCCAGGTCTCCAGGATTGCGCCCTGGGCCAAAGGCAGGCGCCAAACCGCTGCGCCACCGAGGGATCCCTATTCGATTTGATTCTATTCGAATTTTTCAATTCGATTCAATTCGATTCGATTCGAATTTTTTGATACGAATTATTCGATTCGATTATTTTCGTTTCGATTCGATTTTTTTCGTTTCGATTCATTTATTTTCGTTTCAATTAGATTTTATTTCGATTCGTTTATTTTCGTTTCGATTCATTTTCATTTCGATTCGATTCTTTTCATTTCGATTCGTTTATTTTCGTCTCGATTCGATTTTTTCAATTCGATTCGAATTTTTCAATTCGATTCGATTTTTTTCGTTTCGATTCGATTTTTTTCATTTCGATTCGTTTATTTTCGTTTCGATTCGATTTTTTTGTTTCGATTCGATTATTTTCGTTTCAATTCGATTTTTTCGATTCGATTCGATTCTAATTTTTTGATTCGATTCGATTCAAATTTTTCGATACGATTTGATTCGATTCGATTCGAATTTTTCGGTTCGACTCGATTCGAATTTTTCGATTCGAATTTTTCGATTCGATTCGATTAGATTTGACTTTTTCGATTTCATTTGATTCGAATTTTTCGGATCGATTCGATACGAATCGATTCGAATATTTCGATTCGATTCAATTCGATTTTTTTCATTTCGTTTCGATTTTTTTCGTTTCGATTCGTTTTTCGTTTCGATTCGTATTTCATTTCGATTCGATTTTTTTCATTTTCATACGTTTATTTTCGTTTCGATTCGATTTTTTCGATGTGATTCTCACAAAAACGATGAATGTCTCTGCCTCTCACAAAGCTTGAATCCCGTGTCCAACGAAATCCTTCGCTGCAAAGGGTACAGGCGGTCAGCATGTGGGAGGTTGAAGCCATAAGCTCAACCCAAAGAAGTGTGCATGCTTTGGAGGCAGCTGTCCGCTAGGCGCGAAATTGACAAGCCAGTCACTTGGTTCTCTCTCTGCTCCTGTCCAGCGTAGAACGAAATGCTGTGAAAGCGAAACATAGGCAGGCAGGATGTGGGAGAGCTGGGCCATAAGCTAAACTCTCGGAAGTGTGTTCCCTTTGCAGGCAGATGTCTGCTAGACACTTTGATGGCAGCTAGGACCGAGCTACACTCTCATTGAACAAGGTCGTTTGCAATGTCTGTTTTGAGATCAGGTACAGTTGAGGAGAATCCAGTCACTTCCACAAGCTTTTCACACAACCTCTTCCTGCACCTAACATAAGGATGCTGGGACCTACGTCTACGAGCATTCAGGATGCGGGAGGGTCCTGCCCTGAACTCAGCTCGCACAAGGAAGCACGCCTACAAGCCAGCTTTCAACTAGCTGCGTTCTTAGGGCACTGAGAACGTAACAGTGTTCTAAGCCAGGAGGTACCCAGAATACCTCTCCACTGCAGCTGGAGACACCCTCCAGGTCTGCTTATTCTACTTGCGTCTCACAAGCCTCTGACAAACGGCTGTGGTGCAGATGTTGGAAACTCTTTCTGCAGGCAGTGTGCAACTGTGAGGGACTGAGGGTGAGCTCAACTCTCCGAAGTAAGTTGCTTTTGGACAAGGCGTTCAGCTAGCTTCTCTCGTATGGCACTTAGGATGTAGCACCTGGCTCACACAGGAAATACTGGGAAATCGCTGGATTGAGCTTGGATGCACAAGTCTTCTGGGCCGGGACTTTCCACTTACCTCTCACAACACTTCAGGCACTCATCCGGCCTAGGCCTGTTGGGAGCACGGTGTACGTGCAGGCAGGATGTGGGAGGGACAGTCCATAAGCTCAACTCTCGGAAGTGTGTATGCTTTGCAGGCAGATGTCTGCTAGACACTTTGATGGGAGCTAGGACCGAGCTACACTCTCATTGAACAAGGACGTTTGCAATGTCTGTTTTGAGATCGGATACACTTGAGGAGAATCCTGTCACTTCCACATGCTCTTCACACAACCTCTTCTGGCGCCTAACGTAAGGATGCGGGGACCTATGTCTACGGGCAGTCAGTATGCGGGAGGGCCCTGCCCTAACCTCACCTCGCACAAGGAAGCATGCCTGCATCCAGCTTTCAACTAGCTGCGTTCTTAGGGCACTGAGAACGTACCAGTGTTCTAAGCCAGGAGGTACCCAGAATACAACTCCACTGCAGCTGGAGACACCCTCCAGGTCTGCTTATTCCACTTGCGTCTCACAAGCCTCTGACAAACGGCTGTGGTGCAGATGTTGGAAACTCTTTCTGCAGGCAGTGTGGAACTGTGAGGGACTGAGGGTGAGCTCAACTCTCCGAAGTAAGTTGCTTTTGGACAAGGCGTTCAGCTAGTTTCTCTCGTATGGCACTTAGGATGTAGCACCTGGCTCACACAGGAAATACTGGGAAATCTCTGGATTGAGCTTGGATGCACTATTCTTGTGGGCCCGGACTTTCCAGTTACCTCTCACAACACTTCAGGCACACATTGGGGCTAGGCCTGTTAGGAGCGCGGTGTACGTGCAGGCAGGATGTGGGAGGGACAGTCCATAAGCTCAACTCTCGGAAGTGTGTATGCTTTGTAGGCAGATATCTGCTCGACACTTTGATGGGAGCTAGGACCGACCTACACTCTCATTGAACAAGGTCGTTTACAATGTCCGTTTTGAGATCAGGTACAGTTGAGGAGAATCCAGTCACTTCCACAAGCTTTTCACACCACCTCTTCCTGCACCTAACATAAGGATGCTGGGACCTACGTCTACGGGCAGTCAGGATGCGGGAGGGTCCTGCCCTGAACTCAGCTCGCACAAGGAAGCACACCTACAAGCCAGCTTTCAACTAGCTGCGTTCCTCGGGCCCTGAGAACGTAACAGTGTTCTAAGCCAGGAGGTACCCAGAATACCTCTCCACTGCAGCTGGAGACACCCTCCAGGTCTGCTTATTCCACTTGCGTCTCACAAGCCTCTGACAAACGTCTCTGGTGCAGATGTTGGAAACTCTTTCTGCAGGCAGTGTGCAACTGTGAGGGACTGAGGGTGAGCTCAACTCTCTGAAGTAAGTTGCTTTTGGACAAGGCGTTCAGCTAGCTTCTCTCGTATGGCACTTAGGATGTAGCACCTGGCTCACACAGGAAATACTGGGAAATCGCTGGATTGAGCTTGGATGCACTAGTCTTGTGGGCCGGGACTTTCCACTTACCTCTCACAAAACTTCAGGCACGCATCGGGCCTATGCCTGTTAGGAGCGCGGTGTACGTGCAGGCAGGATGTGGGAGGATAGTCCATAAGCTGAACTCTCGGAAGTGTGTATGCTTTGCAGGCAGATGTCTGCTAGATACTTTGATGGGAGCTAGGACCGAGCTACACTCTCATTGAACAAGGTCGTTTGCAATGTCTGTTTTGAGATCAGGTACAGTTGAGGAGAATCCAGTCACTTCCACAAGCTTTTCACACCACCTCTTCCTGCAACTAACATAAGGATGCTGGGACCTACGTCTACGGGCAGTCAGGATGCGGGAGGGTCCTGCCCTGAACTCAGCTCGCACAAGGAAGCACACCTACAAGCCACCTTTGAACTAGCTGCGTTCCTCCGGCACTGAGAACGTAACAGTGTTCTAAGCCAGGAGGTACCCAGAATACAACTCCACTGCAGCTGGAGACACCCTCCAGGTCTGCTTATTCTACTTGCGTCTCACAAGCCTCTGACTAACGGCTCTGGTGCAGATGTTGGAAACTCTTTCTGCAGGCAGTGTGCAACTGTGAGGGACTGAGGGTGAGCTCAACTCTCCGAAGTAAGTTGCTTTTGGACAAGGCGTTCAGCTAGCTTCTCTCGTATGGCACTTAGGATGTAGCACCTGGCTCACACAGGAAATACTGGGAAATCGCTGGATTGAGCTTGGATGCACTAGTCTTGTGGGCCGGGACTTTCCACTTACCTCTCACAACACTTCAGGCACGCATCGGTGCTAGGCCTGTTAGGAGCGCAGTGTACGTGCAGGCAGGATGTGGGAGGGACAGTCCATAAGCTCAACTCTCGGAAGTGTGTTTGCTTTGCAGGCAGATGTCTGCTAGACCATTTAATGGGAGCTAGGACCGAGCTACACTCTCATTGAACAAGGTCGTTTGCAATGTCTGTTTTGAGATCAGGTACAGTTGAGGAGAATCCAGTCACTTCCACAAGCTTTTCACACCACCTCTTCCTGCACCTAACATAAGGATGCTGGGACCTACGTCTACGGGCAGTCAGGATGCGGGAGGGTCCTGCCCTGAACTCAGCTCGCACAAGGAAGCACACCTACAAGCCAGCTTTCAACTAGCTGCGTTCCTCGGGCCCTGAGAACGTAACAGTGTTCTAAGCCAGGAGGTACCCAGAATACCTCTCCACTGCAGCTGGAGACACCCTCCAGGTCTGCTTATTCCACTTGCGTCTCACAAGCCTCTGACAAACGTCTCTGGTGCAGATGTTGGAAACTCTTTCTGCAGGCAGTGTGCAACTGTGAGGGACTGAGGGTGAGCTCAACTCTCTGAAGTAAGTTGCTTTTGGACAAGGCGTTCAGCTAGCTTCTCTCGTATGGCACTTAGGATGTAGCACCTGGCTCACACAGGAAATACTGGGAAATCGCTGGATTGAGCTTGGATGCACTAGTCTTGTGGGCCGGGACTTTCCACTTACCTCTCACAAAACTTCAGGCACGCATCGGGCCTATGCCTGTTAGGAGCGCGGTGTACGTGCAGGCAGGATGTGGGAGGATAGTCCATAAGCTGAACTCTCGGAAGTGTGTATGCTTTGCAGGCAGATGTCTGCTAGATACTTTGATGGGAGCTAGGACCGAGCTACACTCTCATTGAACAAGGTCGTTTGCAATGTCTGTTTTGAGATCAGGTACAGTTGAGGAGAATCCAGTCACTTCCACAAGCTTTTCACACCACCTCTTCCTGCACCTAACATAAGGATGCTGGGACCTACGTCTACGGGCAGTCAGGATGCGGGAGGGTCCTGCCCTGAACTCAGCTCGCACAAGGAAGCACACCTACAAGCCACCTTTGAACTAGCTGCGTTCCTCCGGCACTGAGAACGTAACAGTGTTCTAAGCCAGGAGGTACCCAGAATACAACTCCACTGCAGCTGGAGACACCCTCCAGGTCTGCTTATTCTACTTGCGTCTCACAAGCCTCTGACTAACGGCTCTGGTGCAGATGTTGGAAACTCTTTCTGCAGGCAGTGTGCAACTGTGAGGGACTGAGGGTGAGCTCAACTCTCCGAAGTAAGTTGCTTTTGGACAAGACGTTCAGCTAGCTTCTCTCGTATGGCACTTAGGATGTAGCACCTGGCTCACACAGGAAATACTGGGAAATCGCTGGATTGAGCTTGGATGCACTAGTCTTGTGGGCCGGGACTTTCCACTTACCTCTCACAACACTTCAGGCACGCATCGGGCCTATGCCTGTTAGGAGCGCGGTGTACGTGCAGGCAGGATGTGGGAGGATAGTCCATAAGCTCAACTCTCGGAAGTGTGTATGCTTTGCAGGCAGATGTCTGCTAGACACTTTGATGGGAGCTAGGACCGAGCTACACTCTCATTGAACAAGGACGTTTGCAATGTCTGTTTTGAGATCGGATACACTTGAGGAGAATCCTGTCACTTCCACATGCTCTTCACACAACCTCTTCCGGCGCCTAACATAAGGATGCTGGGACCTATGTCTATGGGCAGTCAGTATGCGGGAGGGCCCTGCCCTAACCTCACCTCGCACAAGGAAGCATGCCTGCATCCAGCTTTCAACTAGCTGCGTTTTTAGGGTACTGAGAACGTAGCAGTACTGTCAGCCAGGAGGTACCCAGAATAGAACTCCACTGCAGCTGGAGACACCCTCCAGGTCTGCTTATTCCACTTGCGTCTCACAAGCCTCTGACAAACGGCTGTGCTGCAGATGTTGAAAACTCTTTCTGCAGGCAGTGTGGAACTGTGAGGGACTGAGGGTGAGATCAACTCTCCGAAGTAAGTTGCTTTTGGACAAGGCGTTCAGCTAGCTTCTCTCGTATGGAACTTAGGATGTAGCACCAGGCTCACATAGGAAATACTAGGAAATCGCTGGATTGAGCTTGGATGCACTCGTCTTGTGGGCCGGGACTTTCCACTTACCTCTCAAAACACTTCAGGCAGGCATCGGTGCTAGGCCTGTTAGGAGCGCGGTGTACCTGCAGGCAGGATGTGGGAGGGACAGGCCATAGGCTCAACTCTCAGGGGCGTGTATGTCTGGGAGGCAGATGTCTGCTCCCCACTCATACAGGGGAGTTAGAACCTAGCTACACTCTAATTGAACAAGGACGTTGGCAATCGCTGTACTCAACTCACATTGCCGTGAGGACAGGCCTGACGTTTCCACACGCATTTCTCACAACCTCTCCCTGCACCTGACATGAGGATGTTAGCAGCTCCACCCACAGGGGGACCCGAGGCGGGAGGGTCCTTTGTTCAGCTCAACTCTCAAAGGAAGCATGCCCCGAATGCATCTTTCCACTAGCTGCGTTCTTATGGCCGTGAGAACGTAGCAGCACTGGAAGTCAGGACGTAGCGTGAATACCGCTCTACTGCACCGAGTGACAGCACCATTGAGGCCTGCAGCTTGCCCCATGCGTCCCATGAGCTTCTGACAAACATGTCTAGTGAGGATGTTCGTAACTCCATGTGCAGGCAGTGTGGAACTGGGAAGGACCACGAGTCAGCTCATCTCACAGAAGGAAGTTCCCCTGAGAGAGAGCTTGCAACTAGGTATTCAGGGTTGGAAGTTAGTATGTACCACCCATCTGAGGGAGGAAGTCATCAGAAGTCACTGGATTGAGCGAAGAGACACTTGCCTCTCACAAAGCTTGAATCCCGTGTCCAACGAAATCCCTTGGCTGCAAAGGGTACAGGCGGTCAGCATGTGGTAGGTGGAAGCCATAAGCTCAACCCAAAGGAGTGTGCATGCCGTGGAGGCAGCTGTCCGCTAGGCGCGAAATTGACAAGCCAGTCACTTGGTTCTCTCTCTGCTCCTGTCCCGCGTAGAACGAAATGCTGTGCAAGCGAACCGGACAGGCAGTCAGGATGTGGGAGCGATAGGCTATAAGCTCAACTCTCGGAAGTGTGTACGCTTTGCAGGCAGATGGCTGCTAGACACATATTGATGGGAGCTGGGATCGAGCTACACTCTCATTGAACAAGGACGTTTGCAATGTCTGTGTTGGACTCAGATTCACTTGAGCAGAGTCCTGTCACTTCCATGCTTTTCACACAACCTCTTCCTGCACCTAACATAAGGATGCTGGGACCTACGTCTACGGGCAGTCAGGATGCGGGAGGGTCCTGCCCTGACCTCAGCTCACACAAGGAAGCACACATACAAGCAAGCTTTCAACTAGCTGCGTTCCTCCGGCACTGAGAACGTAGCAGTACTCTAAGCCAGGAGGTACCCAGAATACAACTCCACTGCAGCTGGAGACACCCTCCAGGTCTGCTTATTCCACTTGCGTCTCACAAGCCTCTGACACACGGCTCTGGTGCAGATGTTGGAAACTCTTTCTGCAGGCATTGTGTAACTGTGTGGGACTGAGGGTGAGCTCAACTCTCCGAAGTCAGTTGCTTTTGGACAAGGCGTTCAGCTCGCTTCTCTCGTATGGCACTTAGGATGTAGCACCTGGCTCACACAGGAAATACTAGGTAATCGCTGGATTGAGCTTGGATGCACTAGTCTTGTGGGCCGGGACATTCCACTTACCTCTCACAACACTTCAGTCACGGATCGGGGCTAGGCCTGTTAGGAGCGGGGTGTACCTGAAGGCAGGATGTGGGATGGACAGTCCATAAGCTCAACTCTCGGAAGTGTGTATGCTTTGCAGGCAGATGTCTGCTAGACACTTTGATGGGAGGTAGGACCGAGCTACACTCTCATTGAACAAGGGTGTTTGCAATATTTGTATTGAGATCAGATACACTTGAGGAGGACTGCTAGTTCCAGTCACCATAAAATGTAAAAACAACACACTTTATTAATATAGCAAATACCAATATAGCTGCTATATACACTTTCTTATTATTTATTTATTTATTTATTTATTTATTTATTTATTTATTTATTATTTGAGAGAGCGAGACAGAGGGAGAGAGAGGCAGAGACAGAGACAGAGGGCGAAGCAGGCTCCATGCAGGGATGTACCACCCATCTGAGGGAGGAAGTCATCAGAAGTCACTGGATTGAGCGAAGAGACACTTGCCTCTCACAAAGCTTAGGCTTTGTCAGGGAGCCTGACGTGGGACTCCATCCTGCATCTCCAGCATCCCACACTGGGCTGAAGGCAGCGTTAAATCGCTGAGCCACCGGGGCTGCCCTGCAACATGCTTGTTAAAAATATATTGTATTTATTTATTCATGAGAAGGAGAGAGAGAGAGAGTGAGAGAGAGAGAGAGGCAGAGAGACAGAGACACAGGCAGAGGGAGAGGCAGGCTCCATGCAGGGAGCCCGAAGTGGGACTCCATCCCGGGTCTCCAGGATCACGCCCTGGGAAGAAGGCAGTGCTAAACGGCTGAGCCACCCAGGCTGCCCATTTTCAATTCTTCTTAAAACACACAATTTGACTTCTTTCTAGCAAAGTTTTATGCGAGTTGGTGTACTTATCAATTAAAAGCTGTAGGGTATGGATCACAGACTGCCCCTTAGGTGCATGTTCAGAGCCCTCCAGGTGCAGCCTGGAAACCACCGAGCTTGTCTGAGGCCACATCCACAGCTATGGGAACCAAGTGCCAGAGGCAGTCACGATTTACTGGATCAGAAACCCAGTTCTCTCCTGAAACATCTGAGTCAGGGAATTGGTTTATCTCAGCGCAGGGTGAAAAAAGCTTACACTATCAGGATTTCTCTCATCCCGAGAAAAATGCTTAGCGTTTTTTTGTCTGTTTCTTTTTTCTCATGTTGTTTGGCTATTTCTCTTGTCCTATTGCCCTACTTCCTTTGGTAATTAGTTTTGGAAAGAAACCGCTCACATAATGAAAATGATCTAGAAACTCAGGTTAACAAAATATTCTAGCCAGTGTGGATATGTGTGATTCACAGTTGCTTGAAGCCTACAGAATTTGTTTGCACAAATTAATACCAACTTTTAATAAACAGACTTTACTGTACACTGCTAAAAATATGTCCCTGTCAGAGGGGCAAGACAGCCGAAGAGTATGGTCCCCAAGTCACCTGTCCCCACCAAATGACCTAGCTAACTTTCAAATCATCCTGAAAACCTATGAATTCAGCCTGAGATTTAAAGAGAGAACAGCTGGAATGCTACAGTGAGAAGAGTTCGCATTTCTATCAAGGCGGTTCCCACATGGGCCTCACTTGGACCTGGTGACTGTGGTTCCCACCTGGGCCTCAGCCAGACCTGGTGACTCTAGTCCCCAACTGGGCCTCACCTGAGCCTAGTGACTCTGGTCCCCATCCGGGCCTCATGTGGACCTGGCGACTGTAGTCCCCACCTTGGCTTCACCTGGACCTGGTGACTGTGGTCTACACCTTCACCTCACCTGAACCTGGTGACTCTGGTCCCCACCCAGGCCTCACCTGGACATGGTAGCTATGGACTTCATCTGGACCTGGTGACTGTGGTCCCCACCTGGGCCTCACCGTACCTGGTGACTGGGCTCCTCAGCTACCAATGACTAGGATCCAGAATGGACCCTTAGTTGCTACTGACACCAGGACCATCCCCAGGGTCTCACTTGTTCCTGGTGACTATGGTCCTTGTCTGGGCTGACCTGACTCATCCTTGGCTCTGATCGTATGGTTTCCTCTATCGTGAGTGTGTATTGTCTATGGTCCCTTCTGGGCCTCACCTGATGGTACTGGGCCACGATATTGGCCCTTTGCAAGGCCAGTAGCTTCTCTGAGTCCTCCTGCACGGTGCTGCAATCCAAACACATCCAAGAATGACGGCGCATGAATACCTTCCGAGGACACATGCATCCGGGTGCTCCCCGTGAGCAGGTCCCCGTCCGTCTGACCGGAGCCAGAGACAACCCCATAGCCCTGAGGGGCACAGGCTGGGCTGGAACATCACACACGGGCCCTCACTGCCTGTCTTTTGCTCGCCCACCTACAGTCCACCTTCCCAGCCACTGTCCCAGGACACGCCATCACCCTGGGATCACAGAGCGCTCCCACCCCAGTATCAGGAGCACATGGGCGGCGGACCCAGGAGGCTCTGGCGAATGCCGATCTGATGCTCTGATGCTCGGGGTGATGTCTCCCAGCCCGGGGGAGATCGAAGGTTTCTCTGAGATTCCACAAACACAATGACCGAGGGGAGAAAGCAATGGACTGGACTTCATCAAAATTAAAACCTGATGCCAGCAAGAGTGCGACCACACTCCCCACCCTGAGGGCAAGGATGCATGAATATCCTGAGGGGGGGCCTGGGGGGAGCACCAGGGACTCCGCCCACATTCCAGTGCTTGAAGAGCAAGCCTGCTCACAGGCCAGGGGGACCCAGCAGGCCCTGACTGTCCTCCCCTCACCACATGGTGGGGCGGGGGGGGGTGTCATCCCTGTCGGGGTCCATGCATCTAGGACGAGCTGGAAAGGTCATGTATTGGGTCTCCCTGCATAGCACAGGCCTTACAGGGGAGCGGGGGTTCCGGGGAGCTGCCGGTCTCTGACTGCAGCCTCCTTCCCTGGACAGGGCCTTAGGGGGCCGCCCTCACCCCATGGGGCTGTGGAAGGGCTGCAGGAGCTGCTCACGGTCATCTCATTGGGGTCGGGGTGTTTTGGACCCCAGCCCGGGAGGCCAGCGCCCCCACCCAGACCCACAGGCCCCAGAGTGGCCCCCGGGGAGCAGGCATCAGCGGCCACTCACCTGTGACCTGTCGCTGTGTGAGCGCCTCCTCTTTATGCACCGGGTACTGGGGAGAGTGGGAGAGTTGGGGTACTGGGGAGAGTGGGGGTACTGGGGAGAGTGGGGGTACTGAGGAGAGTGGGAGTACTGAGCTACTGGGGAGAGCGGGAGAGTCCGGTCGCTGTGAGTCAGATCCAGAGCACGAGTGCTTCCGAAGCTCTGCAGATGCACAGTGAGCACCATGCAGCGGTGGAACCCGGGGGTGGCACAGTTCCGCCCACAGTGGGGTCCCGCATCATGACTGTGGGCAGGCGGGGTCTAATCAGCACTTAGCCCTTCACCCTGAAGGCGGAGGGTCCCGGGGGAGGGTCCTGTCCCCACGCCAGGCGGGAGGGGAATGCAGGCACCCTCCCACATCCTCAGTTCCCATCCTTGGGCCCTGCAGGCCTCCCACCATTCTAGGTAGACTGGGGGTCACAGATGTCCCCCTGACCCCCAGAGTTCACAGCATGGGGTTGCACTTAACATTCGAGGGGCTCTTGCGTGGTTCAGTCGGTTCCACGTTGACTCTTTAGTTTGGCTCAGGTCAGGATCTTGAGGTTGTGGCGTGGAGCCTCGCGTGGGGCTCGGGCTCTGTTGGGTGAGGAGTCGGCTCCAGGTTCCCCTTCTCCCTCTACCCCTCCCTACTGCACCCTTTCTCAAGTAAATCTTCTAAAAATTAACATGAAGATACGTGAGCATCTTTATCCCCTCTGCAGAGGTGCCTTCGTGTGTGTAACAACCGTGTAAATGCCTTTCACGGACCCACCGGGAGTCCTACCAGAAACCCCTTTTCCTTGATATTTATTGAAGTACAGTCAACACACAACGTGACAGTAGTTTCAGGGCTACAACTAGTGACTTGACAATTCTGTGCCTTATTCAGCTCCCCCCATGAGAAGCGGCGTCACTGTCTGTCCCTGTACAAAGTTGTCACAACAGTACTGACTCCATTCCCTAGGCTGTACTTTCTAAATTTCTGTGACTTATTTTATTTACGATCCAGACGCTTATAGCTGTTACTATCGTTCATCTACATTGCCCATGTCCTACCCACGGCCTCTCTGTCCATCAGTCAGCAGGATCCATCACATTAACCAGAGAAAGGACATGGGGCAGCCCCGGGTGGTTCAGCGGTTTAACGCCTGCCTTCAGCCCAGGGCGTGATCCTGGAGTCCCGGGATCTAGTCCCATGTCGGGTTCCCTACACGGAGCTGCCTTCTCCCTCTGCCCGTGTCTCTGCCGCTCTCTCTCTGCCGCTCTCTCTGTATGTCTCTCAAGGATATATAAATAAAATCTTTAAAAAAAGAAAAACGAGAGAAAGGACAAAAAGCATACGATCCTCTCAAGAGTTGCAGAAAAAGCATTTGACAAAGTACAACATCAAAAGCCTAGTGGGTTTTGAGGAAATGTCTATCAACAGAATAAAGTTCCGCTACGAAGGCCCGCAGCTGACATCCTCTTCAAGGGTGAAAACCTGAAATCGTCTCCCCTAAGAGCAGGAACAAGCCAAGGAGGTCCCGTCTCAGTGCTGGAAGTCCTAATGTAGTCAACAGACAGGAAACAGCAAAGGTTCCACTCCTGGAAGGGGAACGTCACACTGTCCCTATTTGTTGAAGACGCGGTGCTAGAAACAGGAAACCCGAGAGCCCCCACCACAACCTGTTAGAACTAATGATTGAATTCAGTAAATTCATGGGACACCAACTGAACCTACAGAGCTCAGTAGCCTTGCTGCGTCCTGACAATGAGCACTCAGGAAGGAAATGAAGGACGTGACTCCCTTCTCAGGAGCATCACAGAGACTAAATAATGAGACTGAACGAAAGGAGCACAAGACTTGTGCACTGAGCCATACCAGGCTCTGGGAGGCCGTCCTGGGCTCGTGGGGTGGAAGCCTCCTCTTGTGAAAATGTCCACAGTTCCTGAAGCCACCCTCGGTTTCAATGTCATTCCTATCAAAATCATGGTGGTAGATCCTAGAAGTAGGAAAAAAAAAAACCCTAACATCCGTCAGCCCCCACAAATGACCCCGGACAGCAAATCAGTATTGGAAAAGCAGGACAGAGTGGGGCGCAGCACTTTCCTATTTCGAAGGATGTCACAGAGACACAGGATAAAGCAGTGTGGTTCTCGGCCCCCTGCTGGCTCTGTCAGTTAAGCATCGACTCCTGACCTCACCTCAGGTCCTGATCTCGGGGTCGTGAGTTCTAGCCCTGGGCTGGGCCAGGCACGAGGCGTGGCGCCTACTTAGACCCACAGGGGGTGGTTCCAGCATAAGCTGAAGGAGCAGAACAGGGAGTCCAGAAGGAAATGTGCTCTGATACAACTGATTTTGTTTAACTTAATTTAAACCCAATTAATTAATGTATAGTGTATTATACTTTCAGAGGTAGAATTCAGGGATTCACCAGTTGGAGAGAACAGCAGTGCTCGTGACATCACCTGCCGTCCTTCATGCCCATCCCCCGTTATCCCCTCCCCCGCTCCCCTCCAGCAACCCTCAGATTGTTTCCAATGATTCAGATCTGTATTTCCTGCATCTGTTTTCATCTTATTCATTTTTCCTTTCCTTCACAGATGTTCATCTGCTTTGCTTCTTTAATTCCACCTATGAATGACACCATAGGGTCATTGTCTTTCCCAACTGACTTATTTCACTTAACAGGATCCCTCTAGTTGTATCCGCGTCATTACAAATGGCAAGATTTCCTTCTCTTTGATAGCAGTACCATTCCTCTCTCTATGACCATCATCTATCTCCCATCCTCTATCCATCATCTGTCTGAAGGCACCGAGGCTCCTCCCACAGTGTGGCTACTGTGGACCCGGCTGCTGTGGACATCGGGGCGCAGGTGTCCCGCCCGGCGTTTCATTGCATCTGTATCTTCAGAGTGAGCTCCAGGCCGTGCACCTGCCGGTCGCAGGGCAGCTCTATCGGTAAGTTCCTGAGGAGCCTCGGCACTGTTTCCAGGGCAGCTGCACCAGCCCGCAGTCCCGCCCACAGTGGAAGAGGGTTGAGTGAGTCTTGGCGGACACGGTAAAAGTCTGGTCCACATTTCATTTCGCATCCTGTGGGCTCCAATTCCTTGTCCTTAAGTATTTCTGGGGAAGCCGGGTGTTGTGCTCCATTTCAGCACGACGTTTCCAAAGCTCATAGTGTTGGACCCTAGCTCACGGGGGCCAACGTGTCCCGGTAGACGCCCCAGAGACTCAGACCCCAGACAGGCAGATGCAACTAGCAAGAGGGTTTTTTTTTTTTTATGACAGTCACAAAAAGAGAGAGAGAGAGAGGCAGAGACATAGGCAGAGGGAGAAGCAGGCTCCATGCACTGGGAGCCCGACGTGGGACTCGATCCTGGGTCTCCAGGATCGCGCCCTGGGCCAAAGGCAGGCGCTAAACCGCTGCGCCACCCAGGGATCCCTAGCAAGAGGGTTTTATTGAACGTTTGCGCAAACGGGCCCTTGGCCTCAAAGGTGGAAGAGCCCCGATTGGCAATTACAGGCATCTTTTAAAGGCAAACCGCGGGATTAGCATAGCATTCGGGTTAAGACACGATTGATTTCTTTGAAGGTCAACATGAACATGTTCAGGGACTTTCCAGTCAGGGCGTGGGGGGGGGGAATGGTTTTCTTATCTCGGAAAAACCACAGAATGTTTTTTGTTGCTTAAATTCCGGGAAGGCGCCTGGATGTGCTGCCTCCGGGTTAGGCGTGGTCCTAAATTTTCCCCGGGGGTGGGGGGGGTGGGGTTGGGTTTCTTCAATAGGTCTCAGCTGGAGCCTGGAAGGAGGCAGGTCCCGCCCTGGGCGTGGGGACGCCGCCTCCCTCACCGCCTCCTTCGGCGCCTGAGCTCAGGCCCGAGTCAGGGGGCGTGTGTACGCAGTAGGCCTCGTCCGCCAGCAGTAACAGGAGCCGGTCTGTGCTCTGGCTGCCTGAGGAGGACGTGGGGCGGCGTCCAGGCTGACAGGAGCCCCGGCCTCCTCAGGACCCGCAGGTAGGCTTCAGGACCATGTGGAGCCATGTCCTCGCTGACAGGAGCCTGGTCTCCTCAGGACCCACGGTGAGACTTCAGGAAGATGTGGGGCCGCTTCCTCGCTGACAGGAGCCCCAGCCTCCTCAGGACCCGCGGTGAGTTTTCGGGAAGATGTAGGGTCATGTCCACACTGACAGGAGCCCTGGCCTCCTCAGGACCCACGGTGAGTTTTCGGGATGACGTGGGGCCGGGTCTACACTGACAGGAGCCCCGGCCTTCTCAGGACCGGCGGGTAGGCTTCAGTCCCATGTGGGGCCGCGTCCACGGTGACAGGAACCTGGCCTCCTCAGAACCCGCAGAGAGGCTTCCGGAGGATGTGAGGCATAGTCCACAGTGACAGGACCCCCCTCGTCCTCAGGACCTGCTGTCTATGACTCAGGAAGACATGGGGCCACGTCTGCCATGACAGGAGTCCGGCTTGCTCAGGACCCGCTGGAGGACCCTGGAGGCGCTGTTCGGAGTCACATCCACGTCAGCAGCAGCTACTCAGAACGACAAGGTAAGTGAATGGGGACAATTGAGATAGGGTTAGGGTTTAGGGTGAGCAATATGTGGTTAGGGTGAAATTAGATGATATGGATTAGTGATCATGGTAATGCGTTCGAGTTCCTGGTTAGGGTGAGAGATGGGGGAAGGGTCAAGAGTTAGGAGTAAGGTACGGATTTGGGATTAGGAAACTGAGTTAGGGAATGGATAAGGGTGATGTTACAGATAGGTTATAGGGTTTAGGGTTAAGGGATGGGGGAGGGAATACGTTTAGAGATAGAGCGGGGGATGGGGTTGAAGTTTAGGGTTAGGGGTTAAGGCAGGGGTTTGGGCTAGGTTTAGGGTACAATTAGGGATTAGGGTACGGGTTAGGGTTAGGAAACGGGTTAGGGTACAGGTTAGGGATTAGGGTTAGGGTTAGGGAACGGGTTAGGGTTAGGGAATGGCTTAGGGTTAGGGAACGGGTTAGGGTTAGAGGGTTAGGGTTAGGGAACGGGTTAGGGTTTGGGTTAGGGAACGGGATAGGGTTAGGGTTAGGGAACGGGATAGGGAACGTGTTAGGGTTAGGGAACGGGTTAGGTTTAGGGTTAGGGTTAGGGGTATGGAACGGGTTAGAGTTAGGGAACGGGTTAGGGTTAGGGTTAGGGAACAGGTTAGGGGTTAGGGAACGGGTTAGGGTTAGAGGGTTAGGGAACGGGTTAGGGTTAGGGTTAGGGATAGAGGGTTAGGGTTAGGGAACGGGTTAGGGGTAGGGTTAGGGGTTAGGGAACGGGTTAGGGTTAGGGGTTAGGGTTAGGGTTAGGGAACGGGTTAGGGTTAGGGTTAGGAAACGGGTTAGAGGGTTAGGGTTAGGGAACGGGTTAGGGTTAGGGGTTAGGGTTAGGGGTTAGGGTTAGGGTTAGGGAACGGGTTAGGGGTTAGGGTTAGGGTTAGGGTTAGGGAACGGGTTAGGGTTAGGGGTTAGGGTTAGGGGTTAGGGTTAGGTGTTAGGGGTTAGGGGTTAGGGTTAGGGGTTAGGGTTAGGGGTTAGGGTTAGGGTTAGGGAACGGGTTAGGGTTAGGGGTTAGGGTTAGGGGTTAGGGTTAGGGGTTAGGGTTAGGGGTTAGGGAACGGGTTAGGGTTAGGGGTTAGGGTTAGGGAACGGGTTAGGGAACGGGATAGGGGTTAGGGGTTAGGGGTTAGGGGTTAGGGTTAGGGTTAGAGGGTTAGGGTTAGGGTTAGGGTTAGGGAATGGGTTAGGGTTAGGGAACGGGTTAGGGTTAGGAAACGGGTTAGGGTTAGGGAACGGGTTAGGGTTAGGGGTTAGGGTTAGGGGTTAGGGTTAGGGTTAGGGGTTAGGGTTAGGGTTAGGGAACGGGTTAGGGTTAGGGTTAGGGAACGGGTTAGGGTTAGGGGTTAGGGTTAGGTGTTAGGGGTTAGGGTTAGGTGTTAGGGGTTAGGGGTTAGGGGTTAGGGTTAGGGTTAGGATTAGGGAACGGGTTAGGGTTAGGGGTTAGGGTTAGGGGTTAGGGTTAGGGGTTAGGGTTAGGGGTTAGGGGTTAGGGAACGGGTTAGGGTTAGGGGTTAGGGTTAGGGTTAGGGGTTAGGGTTAGGGAACGGGTTAGGGAACGGGTTAGGGGTTAGGGTTAGGGGTTAGGGGTTAGGGTTAGGGAACGGGTTAGGGTTAGGGAACGGGTTAGGGTTAGGGAACGGGTTAGAGGGTTAGGGTTAGGGAACGGGTTAGGGGTTAGGGGTTAGGGTTAGGGGTTAGGCAACGGGTTAGGGTTAGGGAACGGGTTAGGGTTAGGGAACGGGTTAGGGAACGGGTTAGGGAACGGGTTAGGGTTAGGGATAGAGAACGGGTTAGGGTTAGGGTTAGGGTTAGGGGTTAGGGGTTAGGGTTAGGGGTTAGGGTTAGGGTTAGGGTTTAGGGTTAGGGGTTAGGGTTAGGGTTAGGGGTTAGGGGTTAGGGAACGGGTTAGGGTTAGGGAACGGGTTAGGGAACGGGTTTAGGGTTTAGGGTTAGGGTTAGGGTTAGGGGTTAGGGTTAGGGTTAGAGGGTTAGGGTTAGGGTTAGGGTTCGGTTTAGCGTTAGGGTACGGGTCAGGGTTACGGTTAGGGAACGGGTTACGGTTAGGGAACGGGTTAGGGTTAGGGTTAGGGGTTAGGGTTAGGGTTAGGGGTTAGGGTTAAGGTTAGGGGTTAGGGAACGGGTTAGGGAATGGGTTAGGGTTAGGGAACGGGTTAGGGTTAGGGTTAGGGTTTAGGGTTTAGGGTTAGGGTTAGGGTTAGGGGTTAGGGTTAGGGTTAGGGTTAGAGGGTTAGGGTTAGGGTTAGGGTTCGGTTTAGCGTTAGGGTACGGGTCAGGGTTACGGTTAGGGAACGGGTTACGGTTAGGGTTAGGGTACTGGTTAGGGTTAGTGTTAGGGTACGGGTTAGGGTTCGGGTTAGGGTTAGGGTTAGGGTTAAGGTTAGGGGTTAGGGAACGGGTTAGGGAACGGGTTAGGTTTAGGGAACGGGTTAGGGTTAGGGTTAGGGTTTAGGGTTTAGGGTTAGGGTTAGGGGTTAGGGTTAGGGTTAGGGTTAGAGGGTTAGGGTTAGGGTTAGGGTTCGGTTTAGCGTTAGGGTACGGGTCAGGGTTACGGTTAGGGAACGGGTTACGGTTAGGGTTAGGGTACTGGTTAGGGTTAGTGTTAGGGTACGGGTTAGGGTTAGGGTTAGGGTTAGGGTACTGGTTAGGGTTAGTGTTAGGGTTAGGGTACAGGTTATGGTTATGGTTAGGTTTAGGGTACGGGTTAGCGTTAGTTTTAGGGTCAGGGTAAGGGTTACGGTACTGGTTAAGGTTAGGCTTAGGGTTAGGTTACGGGTTAGGGTTAGGGTACGGGTTACGGTACGGGTTAGGGTTAGGGTACCGGTTAGGGTTAGGTTTAGGGTTAGGGTACGGATTATGGGCAGGATTAGGGATAGGGTTATGGTTAGGGTACTTTTAAGGGTTAGGGTTAGCGTTAGGGTTAGGGTTCAGTTTAGGGTTAGGTTTAGGGTTAGGATACGCATTAGTCTTAGGGTTACGGTTAGCGGACGGGGTAGGGTTAGAGTTAGGGTTAGGGTACTCGTTAGGGTTAGGGTACAGTTAGGGTTAGTGTTAGGGTTAGTTTTAGGGTACTAGTTAGAGTTAGGTTTAGGTGATGGGTTAGGGTGAGGGTTAGGGTTAGGGTACTGGTTTGGATTAGGGTTAGGGTTAGGGTAGGGGTTAGGTTAGGGTTAGTGTTAGGGTTAGGTTTAGGGTACGGGTTAGGGTACGGCTTAGGTTTAGGGTTAGCGTATGGCTTAAGGTACTGTTTAAGGTTAGGGTTAGGGTACGGATGAAGGTTAGGGTTTGGGTAAGGGTACGAGTTATGGTGAGGGTTAGGGTTAGGGTTAGGGTACTGGTTAGGGTAAGGGTTAGGGTGGGGGTAGGGGTTACGGTTAGTGTTAGGGTTAGGTTTACCATACGGGTTAGGGTTAGGGTTAGGCTACAGGTTAGGGTTCGGGTATGAGTTAGGGTTAGGGAAGGTCTAAGGGTTCAGGTGAGGGAACGGGATAGGTTTAGGATTAGGGTTAGGGTTAGGTAACAGTTTAGGGTAAGGGATAGGGTACGGGTTAGGGTATGGGTTAGGGTTAGGGTATGGGTGAGGTTTACGGTTAGGGTCAGGGTACGGTTTAGGGTTAGGGTAAGGGTTAGGATACGGGTTAGGGTTAGGTTACGGGTTAGGGTACGGGTTAGGGTACAGGTTATGTTTATGGTAAGGGTTAGGGTTAGGGTTAGGGTTAGGTTAAGGGTTAGAATACGGGATAGGGTTAGTGTTAGTGTTAGGGTTAGGGTTAGGGTACGGTTTAGGGTTAGGGTTTGGTTTCGGGTTAGGTTACTGGTTTGTTTTAGGGTTAGGGTTAGGGTACGGGTTAGTGTACCGGTTAGGGTTAGGATTAAGTTTAGGGTACTGGTTAGGGTTAGGGTTAGTGTATGAGTTACGATACTGGTTAAGGTTAGGGTTAGGGTTAGGTTACGGGTTAGGGTTAGGGTACGGGTTACGGTACAGGTTAGGGTTAGGGTTAGGGTACGGTTTAGGGTTAGGGTTTAGTTTCGGGTTAGGTTACTGGTATGTTTTAGGGTTAGGGTTAGGGTTCGGGTACTCGTTAGGGTTAGGGTTAGGGTACGGGTTAGTGTACCGGTTACGGTTAGGATTAAGTTTAGGGTACTGGTTAGGGTTAGGGTTAGGGTTAGTGTAAGGGTGAGGGTTAGGGTTAGGGTACGGGTTAGGGTTAGGGTAAGTGCATGAGTTACGGTACTGGTTAAGGTTAGGGTTAGGGTTAGGTTACGGGTTAGGGTTAGGGTTAGGGGACTGCTTAGGGTTAGGTTTAGAGTTAGAGTACAGATTAGGGTTAGGATTAGGGATAGGGTTAGGGTTAGGGTACTGGTTAGAGTTAGGGTTAGCGTAAGGGTTAGGGTACAGGTTAGGGTTAGGTTTAGGGTTAGGGTTAGGTGTATGATACGCGTTCGGGTTAGGCTTAAGGGACGGGAGAGCATTAGGGTTAGGGTTAGGGTACCGGTTACAGTTAGGGTTAGGGTTAGGTTTAGGGAACGGTTAGGGTTAGTGTTAGGGTTAGGGTTAGGGTATTGGTCAGGGTTAGGGTTAGGTTACCGGTTAGGGTCAGGGTTAGGGTACTGGTTTGGTTTAGGGTTAGGGTTATGGTACAGGTTAGGTCTAGGGATAGGATTAGGGTTAGGTTTAGGGTACGGGTTACGGTACGGCTTAGGTTTAGGGTTAGTGTACGGCTTAGGGTACGGGTTAGGGTTAGGGTTAGGGTACGGGTGAGGGTTAGGGTAAGGGTACGGGTAAGGGTTAGGGTTTGGGTTAGGATAGGGGTTAGGTTAGTGTTAGGGTTAGTGTTAGGGTACGGGTTAGGTTTATGTTTAGGGTTAGGTTACGGGTTAGGGTTAGGGTATGGTTTAGGGTTAGGTTAGGGTTAGGGTGGGGTTAGGGTTAGTGTTAGGGTTAGGGTTAGGTTACGGGTTAGGGTTAGGGTTAGAGTTAGGGTTAGGGTTAGGTTACGGGTTAGGGTATGGGTTAGGGTACGGGTTAGGGTTAGGGTTAGGGTTAGCGTTAAGGTTAGGGTTAGGGGGATCCCTGGGTGGCGCAGCGGTTTGGCGCCTGCCTTTGGCCCAGGGCGCGATCCTGGAGACCCGGGATCAAGTCCCACATCGGGCTCCCGGTGCATGGAGCCTGCTTCTCCCTCTGCCTGTGTCTCTGCCTCTCTCTCTCTCTCTCTCTGTGACTATAATACATAAATAAATAAAAAAAAAAAAAAAAAAGGTTAGGGTTAGGGTTAGGTTCCGGGTTAGGGTAGGGTACGTGTTAGGGTTAGGGTAGGATTAGGGTACTGATTAGGGTTAGGCTTAGGGTTTGGGTACGGGTTAGGATAAGTGTTAGGGTTACGGTTAGGGGACTGGTGAGGTTTAGTGTTAGGTCGAGATTTAGGGTACAGGTTAGGTTTAGGTATAGCGTTAGGGTTAGGGTTAGGAAAACAGGGTTAGAGTTAGGGTTATGGTACAGGTTAGGGTTAGGGTTAAGTTACGGGTTAGGGTTAGGGTTAGGGTAGGGGTTAGGGTTAGTGTTAGGGTGAGGGTTAGGTTACGGGTTAGGGTTAGTGTTAGGGTTAAGGTTAGGTTATGGGTTAGGGTTAGGGTTAGGTTTAGGTTTAGAGTACGGGTTAGGGTTAAGTTTAGGTTTAGGGTTAGGGTTAGTTTTAGCGTTAGGGTATGGGTTAGGTTTATGGTTAGGGGACGAGTTAGGGTTCGGGTTAGGGTATGTGTTAGGGTTAGGGTTAGGTTTAGGGTAAGGGTACGGGTTACGGTACTTGTTAAGGTTAGGGTTAGGTTTAGTTAACGGGTTAGGGTTAGGGTACGGGTTACGGAACGGGTTAGGGTTAGGGTTAGGGTACTGGTTAGGCTTAGGTTTCAAGTTCGGGTACCACTTAGGGTTAGGATTAGGGATAGGGTTAGGGTTAGGGTAGTGGTTAGGGTTAGGGTTAGCGTTAGGGTTAGGGTACAAGTTAGGGTTAGTTTTAGGGTTAGGGTTAGGGTTAGGATACACGTTAGGGTTAGGGTTAGGGGACGGGTTAGGGTTAGGTTTAGGGTTAGGGTTAGGGTTAGTATACATGTTCGGGTTAGGGTTAGGGCTAGGGGACGGGTTAGGGTTAGGTTTAGGGTTAGGGTTAGGACACTGGTTTGGTTTAGGGTTAGGGTTAGGGTACGGGTTAGGTTTAGGGTTAGGGTTAGCGTTAGCATAGGTTAGGGTTAGGGTACGGCTTAGGTTTTGGGTTAGTGTACGGCTAAGGGAATGGGTTAGGGTTACGGTACGGGTTAGGGTTAGGGTTTGGTAAGGGAACGGGTTAAGTTTATGGTTAGTGTACGGGTAAGGGTTAGGTTTAGGGTAAGTGTAAGGCATAGGGTTAGGGTTAGGGTTAGGGTACAGGATAGGGTAGGTTATTGTTAGGGTACGGGTTAGGGTTAGGGTAGGGGTTAGGTTACAGGTTAGGGTTAGGGTACGAGTTAGGTTTAGGTTTATTGTCAGGGTTAGGTTTAGGGTGAGTGTACGGGTTAGGGGTAGGGTTAGGGTTAGGTTTAGTGTTAGGGTTAGGGTACAGGTTAGGGTTAGGTTTATGGTTAGGTTTAGGTTTAGGATATGCGTTAGGATTAGGTTTATGGTTAGGGTACGGGTAAGGATACGGGTTATGGTTAGGTTTAGTTAGGGTACAGGTTAGGATATCGGTTAGGGTTAGGTTTAAGGTATGGTTTAGGGAACGGGTTAGGGATAGGGTTAGGGTACATTATAGGGAAAGGGTTAGGGTTAGAGTGAGGGTACGGGTTAGGGTTAGGATTAGGGTTAGGGTTACAGTTAGGGGACTGTTTAGGGTTAGGGTTAGGGTATGGGTTAGGTATAGGGTTAGGTTATGGTTTACGGTTAGGTTTAGGATTAGGTTTAGGGTAAGGTTTAGGGGTAGGGTTAGGGTTAGAGTACTGGTTTGGTTTAGATTTAGGGTAAGGGTACGCGTCAGGGTTAGGGTTAGGTTACAGGTTAGTGTTAGGTTTAGGATTAGGGTTAGGGTACTGGTTAGTGTTAGGGTTAGGGTAGGGGATAGGGTTAGGGTTAGGTTTAGGGTATATGTTAGGGTTAAGGTTAGGGTTAGGGTTAGGTTTAGGGTTAGCGTTAGGGTACGGGTAATGGTTACAGTTAGGGTAAGGGTTAGGGTATGGGCTAGGGTTAGTGTTAGGTTTAAGGTTAGGGTACGGGTTAGCATAGGGTTAGGTTTAGGGTTAGGTTTAGTGTACGGGTTAGGGTTAGGGTTAGGGTTAGAGTACAGGTTAGGGTTATGTTTAGGGTTAGGGTTAGGGTTAGAGTACACGTTAGGGTTAGGGTTAGAGGACGGGTTAGGGTTAGGGTTAGGGTACGGATGAGGGTTAGGGTTAGGGTACGGGTTAGGGTAGGGTACGGGTTAGGGTTAGGTTACGAATTAGGTTTAGGGTTAGGGTACGGCTTACGGTACGGGTAAGGGTTAGTTTTAGGGTACTGGTTAGGAATAGGTTAGGTTTAGTGTACGGATTAGGGTTAGGGTTAGGGTTAGAGTACAGGTTAGGGTTATGTTTAGGGTTAGGGTTAGGGTTAGGATACGGGTTAGGGTTAGGGTTAGGGTAAGGGAACGGGTTAGGTTTAGGGTTAGGGTACTGGTTAGGTTTAGGGTTAGGTTTAGGGTTAGGGTTAGGTTTAGGTTTAGGGTTTGGGTTAGGTGACGGGTTAGGGTTAGGGTTAGGTTTAGGTTTAGGGTATGGTGTAGGGTTAAGGTTAGGGTTAGGGTTAGGGTACTGGTTTGGTTTAAGGTTAGGGTAAGGGTACGCGTTAGGGTTAGTGTTAGGGTCCGGGTTAGGGTTAGGGTACGGGTTAGGGTACTGGTTAGGGTTAGGTTTGGTGTTAGGGTAGGGGTTAGTGTTAGGGTTAGGGTTAGTATTAGGGTTAGGTTTAGGGTACGGGCTAGCAATAGGGTTAGGTTTAGGTTTAGTGTACGGATTAGGGTTAAGGTTCGGGTACGTGTTAGGGTTAGGGTTAGGCTTAGGGTAAGGGTCGGGTTAGGGTTAGGTTTAGGTTAGGGTTAGTGTACGGGTTAGGGTTAAGATTAGGGTTAGGGTTAGGGTACTGGTCAGGGTTAGGGTTAGGGTTAGGGGACGGATTAGGGTTAGGGTTAGGTTAGGGTTAGGGTTAGGGTTAGGGTTAGAGGACGGGTTAGGGTTAGGGTACGGGTTAGGGTTAGGTTTAGGTTTAGAGTACGGGTTAGGGTAAGGGTTAGGGTAGGGTTAGGGAAGAGGTTAGGGTAGGGTGTTAGGGTACGTGTTATGGTTAGGGTATGGGTTAGTTTTAGGTACGTGTTAGGGTTAGGGTTAGGGTAGGGGTTAGGGTTAGGGTTAGGGTATGAGTTAGGTTTGGTTTAGGGTTAGGGTTAACTTTAGGGTGAGTGTACGGGTTAGGCATAGGGTTAGGGTTAGTGTTAGGTTACAGGTTAGGGTTAGGGCTACGTACGGGTTAGGGGACGGGTTAGGGTACGGATTAGGGTTAGGGTATGGTTTAGGTTTAGGGTTAGGTTTAGTGTACGGTTTATGGTTTGGTTTAGTGTACGGGTTAGGGTTAGGGTTAGTGTTAGGGCAGGGTACGGGTTAGCAATAGGGTTTGGGCTAGGGTTAGGTTTAGTGTACAGGTTAGTGTTAAGGGTAGAGTACGTGCTAGGGTTAGGGTTAGGGTAAGGGTACGGGTAGTGTTAGGGTTAGGGTTATGGTTAGGGTACAGGTTAAGTTTAAGGTTAGGTTTAGGGTTAAGGTACTGGGTAGGGTTAGGGTTAGGGTGTGGGTTAGGGTTAGAGTAAGGGTTAAGGCACGGTTTAGGGTTAGGGAACGGGTTAGTTTTAGGGTGAGTGTACGGGTTAGGGTTAGGGTGATTTTACGGGTTAGGGGTAGGGTTCGGGTTCGGGTTAGGTTACGGGTTAGGGTTAGGGATGGGTACGGGTTAGGGTACGGGTTAGGATATGGGTTAGGGTTAGGGTATGGTTTAGGGTACGGGTTAGGGTTAGGTTATGGTTTAGGGTTAGTTTTAGGGTACAGGTTAGGTTTAGGGTTATGGTTAGGGTACTAGTTAGGGTTAGGTTTAGGGTACAGGTTAGGGTTGTGTAGGTTTTAGGGTTAGGGTTAGGGTGCTGGTTAGGGTTTGGGTTAGGGTACGGGTTAGGGTTAAGGTTAGGTTTAGGGTACTGGTTAGGGATAGGGTTAGGGTTAGGGTACGGGTAAGTGTTAGGGTTAGGTTTAGGTTACGGGTTAGGGTTAGGGTTAGGGTATGGGTTAGGGTTAGGGTATGAGTTATGGTTACAATAAAGGTTAGGGTTAGGTTACGGGTTAGGGTTAGGGTACGGGTTAGGGTACGGTTTAGGGTTAGGGTTAGGGTACTGGTTTAGGGTGAGTGCTAGGGTTAGGGTACGGGTGAGGGTTAGGGTTAGTCTTAGGGTTAGGGTCCGGTTTAGGGTTAGGGTAGGTTTAGGGTACTGGTTAGGGTTAGGGTTGGGGTTCGTGATAGGGTATAGGTTAGGTTTAGGTTTAGGGTTAGGGCTAGGGTTAGGATATGCGTTTGGGTTAGGGTTAGGTTTAGGGTACGGGTTAGGGTTAGGTTTAGGGGACTGGTTAGGGTTGGGGTTAGGGTTAGTGTTAGGGTAGGGTTTAGGGTTAGGTTTAGGTTACGGGTTAGGGTTTGGGTTAGGGTTATGGTACGGTTTAGGGCTAGGGTTAGGTATAGGGTTAGGGTTAGGGTACTGGTTTGGTTTAGTTTTAGGGTTAGGGTACGGGTTAGGTTTAGGTTTAGAGTTAGGGGTAGGTTAGGGTACGGGTTAGGGTATGGCTTAGGTTTAGGGTTAGTGCACGGCTTAGGGTATGGGTTAGGTTTAGGGTAAGGGTACGGGTAAGGGTTAGGTTAAGGATACGGGTACGGGTTAGGGTTAGGGTTAGTGTTAGGGTATGGGTTAGGGTTAGGGTACAGCTTAGGGTTAAGGTTAGGGTTAGGGTTAGGTTGAGGGTACGAGTTAGGTTTAGGGTTAGTGTTAGGGTTAGGGTACAGGTTAGGGTAGGGTTAGTGTTAGGGTACGGGTTAGGGTTAGGATTAGGGTTAGGTAAGTGTTAGGGTTATGGTTAGGGTACGGGTTAGGGTTAGGTTACGGGTTAGGGTTAGGGCTGGGTACGGGTTAGGGTACGGGTTAGGGTACGTGTTAGGGTTAGGGCACGGGTTAGGTTTAGGGTTAGGTTTCGTGTACGGTTTAGGGTTATGGTTAGGGTTAGGGTGAGGGTACGGGTTAGGGTTATGGTTAATGTTGCAGTTTAGGGTTAGGGTATGGGTTACGGTACTGGTTAGGGTTAGGGTTGGGTTAGGTAACGGGTTAGCGTTAGCGGTCAGGTTACGGTACGGGATAGGGTTAGGGTTAGGTACTGGTTAGGGTTAGGGTTAAGGTTAGTGTTAGGGTACAGGTTAGGCTTAGCGTTAGGGTACTGGTTAGGGTTAGGGTACGGGTTAGGGTTAGGGTTAGGGTATGGTTTAGGCTTAGGGTTAGGGTTAGGGTACTGGTTTGGTTTAGGGTTAGGGTTAGGGTACGCATTAGGGTTAGGTTTAGGGTATGTGTTAGGGTTAGGGTTAGGGTTAAGGTAGGTGTTAGGGTTAGGTTTAGGGTATGGGTTCGGGTTTGGTTTAGGGTTAGGGTACGGGTTAGGGTTAGGGTTAGGGTATGGTTTAGGCTTAGGGTTAGGGTTAGGGTACTGGTTTGGTTTAGGGTTAGGGTTAGGGTACGCATTAGGGTTAGGTTTAGGGTATGTGTTAGGGTTAGGGTTAGGGTTAAGGTAGGTGTTAGGGTTAGGTTTAGGGTATGGGTTCGGGTTTGGTTTAGGGTTAGGGTACGGGTTAGGGTTAGGGTACAGGTTAGGTTTAGGGTTAGGAATAGGGTTAGGGTACTGGTTAGGCTTAGGTTTATGGTTATGGTAGGGGTTAGGGTTAGGGGTAAGTTTAGGGTACGGGTTAGGGTTAAGGTTAGGGTTAGGGTTAGCGTTAGGGTATGGGTTAGGGTTAAGGTTAGGCTACGGGTAAGGGTATGGGTTATGGTTATCTTTAGGGTTAGGGTACTGGTTAGGGTTAGGTTTAGGGTACGGGGTAGCGTCAGATTTAGGGTTAGGGTTAGGTTACAGGTTGGGGTTAGGTTTAGGTTACGGGTTACGGTTAGTGTTAGGGTTAGGGTTCGGTTTTGGGTACTGGTTAGGGTTAGGGTGAGGGTTAGGGTACGGATTAGGGTTAGGGTTAAGGTTAGGGTACTGCTTAGGTTTAGGTTTACGGTTCGCGTTAGGGTACAGGTTAGGGTAGGTTTTGGGTAGGGTTAGGGATAGGACACGGGTTAGGGTTAGGGTTAGGGTACAGGTAAGGGTTATGGTTAGCGTTAGGGTACTGGTTAGGGTCAGGGTCATGGTTAGGGTACCGGTTAGGGTTAAGGATAGGATTAGGGTACGGTTTAGGGTTAGGGTTAGGGTTAGGTTTAGGGTACTGGTTTGCTTTAGGTTTAGGGTAAGGGTACGCATTAGTGTTAGGTTTAACGTACGAGTTAGGGTTCGGTTGAAGGTTAGGGTAGGGGTAGGGTTAGGGTTAGGGTACGGTTTATGGTTAGGTTTAGGGTTAGGGTACAGGTTAGGGTTAGGTTTATGGTTAGGGTAGGGGTTATGGTTAGGGTGAGGGTTAGGTTTAGAGTTTGGGTTAGGGTTAAGGTTAGGGTTAGGGTTAAGGTTAGGTTTAGTGTCCGTGCAACGGTTAGCATTACGGTACGGGTTAGGGTTAGGGTACGGGTTAGTGTTAGGGTTAGGGTTAGGTTACGGGTTAGGGTTAGGGTTAGGGCTACGGTTAGGGTACGGGTTAGGGTTTGTGTTAGGGTTAGGGTTAGGATTAGGTTTAATGTACAGGTTAGGGTTAGGGTTAGGGCACGGGTTAGGGTTAGGTTTAGGGTAAGGGTACAGGATAGGGTTAGGGTTAGGGTTAGGGTATGGGTTAGGGTTAAGGTTAGGGTTAGTTTTAGGGTACTGGATAGGGTTTGGGTGAGGGTTGGGGTTAGGGTTAGGGTTACCAGTAGGGTGTGGGTTAGGGTTAGGTTACGGGTGAGGGTTATGGCTTGGTACGGGTTAGGGTACGGGTTAGGGTATGGGTTAGTGTTAGGGTTAGGGTTAGGGTAATGTTTAGGTAACCGGTTAGGGTTAGTATTAGGGTAAGATTACGGGTTAGGGTTAGGGTTAGTGTACTGGTTAGGGTTAGGTTTAGGGTACGGGTTAGGGTCAGGGTTAGGTTTAGGGTATGGGTTGGGGTTAGGGTTAGGTTACGGGTTAGGGTTAGGGTTAGGGTACCTGTCAGGATTAGGGTTAGGGTACTGGGTAGGGTCAGGGTTAGGGTTAGGGTACTGGTTGGGGTTAGTGTTAGGTTACAGGTTGGGATTAGGGATAGGATTAGGGTCAGGTTTAGGGCACTGTATAGGGTTAGGGCACGGGTTAGGTTACTGGTTTCGTTTAGGTTTGGGGTTAGGGTACGGGTTAGGTTTAGGGTTAGGTTTAGGGTTAGTTTTAGGGTACGGGTTCAGGTACAGGTTAGTGTTAGGGTTAGTGTATGGCTTAGGGTACAGTATAGGTTTGGGTTAGGGTACGGTTTAAGGTTAGGTTATGGCTTCGGGAAAGGGTGAGTTTACAGGTTACGGTACGGGTAAGGGTTAGGGTTAGGGTACGTTTTAGGGTTAGGGTAGGTTACGGGTTAGGGTACCGGATAGGTTACGGGTTAGGGTTAGGGTAATGGTTAGGGTTAAGATTAGGTTTTCGGTATGGTTGAGGGTTAGGTTTAGGGTTAGGGTTATGGTACGGGTTAGGGTTATGGTACGGGTTAGGTTTAGTTTTAGGGTTAGGTTTATGGTTAGGATTAGTGTACTGGTTAAGGTTACGGTTAGGATTAGGGTTAGGGTACGGGTTAGGATTAGGATTATGTTATGGGTTAGGTTTAGTGTTAGGGTTAGGTTTATGGTTAGGATTAGTGTACTGGTTAGGGTTACGGTTAGGGTTAGGGTTAGGGTAGGGTACAGTTTAGGGTTAGGGTTAGGGTTAGGGTTAGGGTTAGGTTTAGGGTATGGGTTATGGGTAGGTTTAGGGTTACGGTACGGGTTATGTTTATAGTTAGAGTTAGGGGTAGGGTTAGGGTTAGGGTACACTTTGGGGTTAGGGTTAGGATAAGGGTACAGTTTTGGGTTGGGGTTACGGTCATGGCACGGGTTATGATACGGTTTAGGGTAATGGTTAGGGTACAGTTTAGGGTTTAGGGTTAGGGTTATGGAAAGTGTTAGGGTTAGGTTTAGAGTACGGGTTAGGGTTAGGGTTAGGTTTAGGGTTAGGGTACGGGTAAGCATACTGGTTAGGGTTAGGGTTAGTGTTAGTGTTAGGGTTGGGGTTAGGGTATTGGTTAGGGTTAGGGTACGGGTTAGGGTTAGTGTAAGGGTTAGGGGATGGGTTATGGTTAGGGGACGGCTTAGGGTTAGGGTGAGTGTACGAGTTAGGTTTAGGGTTAGGGTTTGGGTTAGGGTACGGGTTAGGGTTAGGATTAGGGTACGGGTTAGGGTTAGGGTACTGGTTAGGTTTAGGTTTAGGGTTAGGGTACGGGTTAGGGTTAGTGTTAGGGTTAGGTTGGTACGGGTTAGGTTTAGGGTTAGGGTTAGGTTTCGGGTTAGGGTTAGGGTTAGTGAACGGGTTACGGTACAGTTTAGGGTTAGGGTTAGGGTTAGGTTACGGGTGAGGGTTAGGGTTAGGGTACGGGATACGGTACGGGTAGCGTTAGGCTTATGGTACTGGTTAGGGTTAGGGTTAGGGTACGGGTTATGAATAAGGTTAGAGTTAGGGTTAGGGTACTAGTTAGGGTTATGGTTAGGGTGAGGACTAGGGTACAGGATAGGGTTAGGGTTAGGGTTAGCTTTAGGGTTAGGATACGGGTTAGGTTTAGGGTTAGCCGTAGTGTTAGGGTACGGGTTAGGGTACGGGTTAGGGTTACGTTACTGGTTAGGGTTAGGGTTAGGGTTAGGTTACGGGTTAGGGTTAGGTTAAGGCTAGGGGTTAGGGTTGGGTTAGGGTACGGGTGAGGGTACGGGTTAGGGTTAGGGTTAAGGTACGGGTTAGGGTTAGGGTTAGTGTACGGGTTACTGTACGGGTTAGGGTTAGGGTACTGGTTAGGGTTAAGATTAGGGTTAGGGTTCGGTTTAGGGTTAGGGTAGGTGTTAGGGTTAGGTTTGTGTACTGATTAGGGTTAGGGTATTGGTTAGGTTAGGTTTAAGTTTAGGGTTAGGGTTTGGTACTGTTTAGGGTTAGGGTTAGAGTTAGGGTTAGGGTTAGGGTACGGGTTAGGTTAGGGTTAGGGTACTGTTTAGGGTCAGGGTTAGGGTTCAGGTTAGGGTACAGGTTAGGGTTATGGTTAGTGTTAGGGTACGGTTTAGGGTTAGGGTTAGGGTTAGGGTTATGGTACGGTTTAGGGTTAGGGTTAGGGTTAGAGTTAGGATTGGGTACGGGTTAGGGTTAGGATGTGGGTCAGGGTTAAGTTAGGGTTAGGGTTAAGGGACGGTTTAGGTTTAGGGTTAGGGTACTGGTTTGGTTTAGGGTTAGGGTTAGGGTTAGGTTAGGGTACAGGTTAGGGTACGGGTTAGGTTTAGGGTTAGTGTACCGCTTAGGGGACGGGTTAGGGTTAGGTTTAGGGTACGGGTTAGGTTTAGTGTTAGTGTAAGGGTACAGGTTAGGGTCAAGGGTAGGGGACGCGTTAGGTTTAGGGTTAGCGTTAGTGTTAGCGTACTGGTTACGGTTACGGTTAGGGTTATGGTAGGGGTTAGGGTAAGGGTTAGGGTTAGGTTTAGGGTACAGGTTAGGGTTAGGGTAAGGGTTAGGTTACGGGTTAGGGTTACGGGAGGGGTACGGTTTAGGTTTAGGGTTAGGGTTCAGGTTAGGTTAGGGGTTAGGTTTAGGGTAGGGTACGAGTTAGGGTTAGGGTGAGGTTTAGGGTTAGGAAACGGGTTAGGGTACGGGTTAGGGTATGGGTTAGGGTACGGGTTAGGTTACGGGTTAAGGTTTGGTTTAGGGTATGGGTTAGGCGTAGTGTTAGGGTTAGGGTTAGGGTACGGGTTAGGGTTAGGGTTAGGGTTACGGTTAGGTTTAGGTTTAGGGTACGGGTTAGGTTTAGTGTACAGGATAGGGTTAGGGATAGGGATAGTGTGTTGGTTAGGGTTAGGGTTAGCCTTAGGTTTACTGTACTGGTTAGAGTTAGGGTTAGGTTTAGGGTATGGGTTAGGGTTAGGGTTAGGGTTAAGGTTTCGTTACGGGTTAGGGTACGGTATAGGGTTAGAGTTAGTGTTAGGGTTAGGGTACTGGTTCGGTTTAGTGTTATGTTTATGGTACGGGTTAGGTTTAGGGTTAGGTTTAGAGTTAGGTTTAGGGTACGGGTTAGGGTACGGGTTGGGTTCGGGTTAGTGTACGGCTTAGGGTATGGGTTAGGGTTAGGGATAGGGTACAGGTTAGGGTACGGATTAGGTTTAGGGTACAGGTTAGGGTTAGGGGTAGGGATAGTGTGTTGGTTAGGGTTAGGGTTAGGTTTAGTGTACTGGTTAGGGTCAGGTTAGGGTTAGGGAATGTGTCAGGGTTAGGGTTAGGGTTAGGTTTGGGTTACGGGTTAGGGTCAGGGTTAGGTTTAGGTTATGGGTTAGGGTTAGCTTTAGGGTACGGGTTAGGCTTAGGGTTAGGTTTAGGGTACCGGTTAAGGTTACGGTTAGGGTACGGGTTAGGGTAAGGGTTAGGTTTAGTGTTAGGTTTTGTTTACGGTTTAGGGTTATGGTTAGGGTTAGGGTTAGTGTACGGGTTAGGGTACGGTTAGGGTTAGATTAAGGGTACGGGTTAGGGTTAAGGTTAGGTTTAGGGTTAGGGTTAGGGTACGGGTAAGGGTTATGGTTAGGGTACGTGTTAGGGTACGGATTAGGGTTAGTGTTAGATTTAGGGTTAGGGTACGGGTTAGCAATAGGGTTAGGGTCAGGTTTAGGGTACGGATAGGGTGAGGGTTAGGGTACGGGTTAGGGTACGGTTTAGGGTAAGGTTACGGGTTAGGGTTAGGGTTAGGTCTAGGGTATGGGTTAGGGTTAAGATTAGGGTTAGGGTTAGAGTACTTGTTAGGGTTAGGGTACAGATTAGGGTTAGAGTAAGGGTTAGGGTTAGGGTACGGCTTAGAGTTATAGTAAGGGTTAGGGTACGGGTTAGGTTTAATGTTAGGGTTAGGGTACTGATTAGGGTTAGGGTTAGGGTTAGGGTTAAGGTTAGGGTTAGGGTTGGGGTACAGTTTAGGGTTAGGGTAGGGTACGATTACAGGTTAGAGATAGGGTTAGGGTATTGGTTACTGTACAGGTCAGGGTTAGGGTGAGGGTTAGGTTACGGCTTCAGGTTAGGATTAGGGTATGGGTTAGGGTTAGGGTTAGGGTTAGGGTTAGGGTACGGTTTAGGGTACTGGTTAGCGTTAGGGTACGGGTTAGGTTTAGGGTTAGGGTTGGGTACGGGTTAGGATTAGGGTTATGGTTAGGGTGCCGGTTAGGTTTAGGGTTAGGGTTAGGGTACAGGTTAGGGTTAGGTTTAGGGTTAGGGTTAGGATACGGGTTAGGGTTAGGGTACGGGTTAGGGTTAGGGTTAGGGTACTGGTTAGGGTTAGGTTTAGGGTTAGGGGATGGGTTAGGGTTTGGGTAAGGTTAAGTGTTAGGATTCGGATTAGGGATAGGGTACGGTTTAAGGTTAGGGTTAGGGTTAGTGTTAGGGTACTGGTTTGGTTTAGGGTTAGGGTTAGGGTATGGGTTAGGTTTAGGGTTAGAGTTAGGGTTAGGATTAGGGTATGGGTTAGGGTACGGGTCAGGGTTTGGGTTAGTATACGGCTTAGGGTACAGGTTAGTGTTAGGGTTAGGGTACGGGTGTGTTTTAGTGTTAGGGTAAGGGT
This sequence comes from Vulpes vulpes, assembly GCF_048418805.1. Lineage (NCBI taxonomy): Eukaryota > Metazoa > Chordata > Mammalia > Carnivora > Canidae > Vulpes > Vulpes vulpes. The sequence continues at coordinate 621,620 of NC_132783.1, read as the reverse complement.
ACGGTTTAGGGCTAGGGTTAGGGTTCAGGTTAGGGTTAGGTTTAGGGTTGGGGTACTCTTCGGGTTTGGGTTAGTGTTAGGGTAGCGTTAGGGATACGGTTAGGGTACGGGTTAGGGTATGGTTTAGGGTTAGTGTTAGGTTTAGGTTTAGGGTACGGGTTAGCAGTAGGGTTAGGGTTAGGTTAAGGGTACGGGTTAGGGTTAAGGTTAGGGTACGGGTTAGGGTTAGAGTGAGTGTTTGGATTAGGGTTAGGGTTAGGGTTAGGTTACAGGTTAGGGTTAGTGCTGGGTACGGGTTAGGGTACGGGTTAGGGTACGGGTTAGGGTACGGGTACAGGTTAGGGTTAGGGTTAGGGTTAGGGTACAGTTTAGTGTTAGGGTTAGGTTTAGGGTACGGGTTAGTGTTAGAGCTAGGGTACGGGTTAGGGTACGGGTTAGGGTTAGCGTTAGGGTTCGTTTTAGGGTTAGGGTTAGGTTACGGGTTAGGGTTAGGGTTAGGGTTAGCTTACGGTTTAGGGTACAGGTTAGGGTTAGGGTTAGGGTACTGGTTTGGTTTAGGGTGAGGGTTATGTACGGGTTAGGTGTAGCGTTAGGTTTAGGGTTAGGTTTAGGGTACAGGTTAGGGTACGGGTTAGGGTTAGGGTTAGTGTACGGCGTAGGGTACGGTTTAGTGTTAGGTTTAGGGTACGGTTTAGGGATAGGGTACGGTTTAGTGTTAGGGTTAAGGTTAGGGTTAGGGTTAGGATTAGGGTATGGGTACGTGTTAGGGTTAGAGTTAGGGTTAGGGTACGGGTAAGGGTTAGGGTTTGCATTATGGTAAAGGTTAGGTTAGGGGTTAGGGTATGGGTACGGCTGAGGGTTAGTGTTAGGGTTAGAGTACCAGTTAGGGTTAGGGTTAGGGTACAGGTTAGGGTTAGAGTTAGGGTTAGTGTTAGGGTACTGGTTAGGGTAGTGTTAGGGTTTGGATACAGGTTAGGTTTAGGGTTAAGGTTAGGTTAATGGTTAGGGTTAGGGTATGGTTAAGGTTAGGATTAGTATATGGGTCAGGATTAGGGTTATGGTTATGGTACGGATTAGGGTAAGGGTACGGGTTAGGGTTAGGATACGGGTTTCGGTTAGGATTAGGGTAAGGTTATGGGTTAGGGTGAGTGTTAGGGTTAGGGTAATGGTTAGGGTTAGGGTTAGGGTTAGGGTACAGGTTAGGGTTATGGTTAGGGTACAGCATAGGGTAAGGGTGAGGTTACGGGTTAGTTTTAGGGTTAGGGTACAGGTTAGGGTTAGGGTTAGGGTACGGGTTAGGGTAAGGGTTAGTGTTAGGTTTAGGGTACTGGTTAGGGTTAGGGTTAGGGTACGGGTGAGGGTTAGGGTTAGGGTTAGGGTACGGTTTAGGGTTAAGGTTAGGGTTAGGGTACGGGTTAGGTTTAGCTTTAGGGTATGAGTTAGGATTACGTTTAGGTTACAGGTTAGGGTTACGATTAGGTTAAGGGTTAGGGTTAGGTTTAGGGTATGGGTTACGGTACGGGTTAGGGTTATGTTTAGGGTTGTGGTTAGGGTACGGGTTAGGATTAGGGTTAGGGTTAGGGTACTGGTAAGGGGTAGGTTAGGGTAAGGGTTACGGTTTAGGGTTAAGGTTAGGGTTAGGGTTACGGTACGGGTTAGCGTTAGGTTTAGGGTTAGGTTATGGGTTAGGGTTAGGGTATGGTTTAGGGTTAGGGTTAGGTTACGGATTAGGTTTAGGGTTAAGGTTAGGGTTAGGGTACTGGTTAGGGTGAGGGTTAGTGTTAGGGTACAGGTTAGGGTAGGGTTAGGTTTAGTGTTTGGGTTAGGGTACGGGTACGGGTTAGGGTTAGGTTTAGGGTTAGGGTACTGGTTAGGGTAGAGTTAGGGTTAGGTTTAGGGTTAGGTTTAGGGTTAGGGTTACGGTACGGGTTAGCGTTAGCGTTAGGATTATGGTACGGGTTAGGGTTAGGGTATGGGCTAGGGTACGGGTTAGGGGACTGATTAGGGTTAGGGTTAGCGTTAGGGTTAAGTTACGTATTAGGGTTAAGGTACGGGTTCGGGTTCAGTTGAGGGTTAGGTTTAGGGTATCGGTTGGGATTAGGGTTAGGGGTTGGGTACTGTTTAGGGTTAGTGTTAGTGTTAGTGTATGGGTTAGGGTTAGGGTTAGGTTTAGGGTACGGGTTAGTGTTAGGTTTAGGGTTAGGGTTAGGGTATGGTTTTGGTTTAGGTTTAGGGTAAGTGTTAGCGTACTGGTTTCATTTAGGGTTAGGGTACGGGTTAGGTTTAGGGTTGTGTTTAGGGTACGGGTAAGTGTTAGGGTTAGGGTTAGGTTTAGGGTACAGGTTAGGGTTAGGGTTAGGGTATGGGTTACGGTTAGGATTAGGGTACGGGTTAAGGTTAAGTTTAGGGTTATGGTACGGTTTAGGGTTACCTTTAGGGTATGGGTTAGGGTTACGGTGAGGTTACGGGTTAGGGTTAGGTTAAGAGTTAGAGTTAGGGTTAGGGTACAGGTTACGGTACGGGTTAGGGTTAGGTTTAGAGTAGTGATTAGGGTTAGGGTTAGGGTTAGGGTTAGGGTACGGATTAGGTTTAGGTTTAGGGTTAGGGTACGGGTTAGGATTAGGGTTAGGGTACTGGTTAGTGTTAGTGTTAGGGTTAGGGTTAGGTTTAGGGTTAGGTTTAGGTTTAGGGTTACGGTACGGGTTAGCGTTAGGGTTAGGGTTATGGTACGGGTTAGGGTTAGGGTATGGGCTAGTGTACGTGTTAGGGGACTGATTAGGGTTAGGGTTAGCGTTAGGTTTAAGTTACATATTAGGGTTTGGGTACAGGTTAGAGTTAGGTTTAGGGTTAGGGTACGGGTTAGGGTTAGTGTTAGGGTTAGGTTTAGGGTAAAATTTAGGATTAGGGTTAGGGTTAGGTTACAGGTAGGGTTAGGGTAAGGGTACGGGTTACAGTACGGGTAGTGTTAGGGTTAGGGTACAGGTTAGGTTTAGGGTTAGGGTTAGTGTACCGGTTATGACTAGGGTTAGGGTTAGGGTTAGGGAACTGGTTAGGGTTAGGGTTAGGGTTAGGGTTACGATACGGGTAGGGTACCGGTTACGGTTAGGGTTAGTATACAGCTTAGGGAACGGGTTAGGTTTAGGGATAGTGTACGAGTTATGGTTCGGTTTAGGGTAAGTGTCCAGGTTAGGTTTAGGATTAGGGTTAGGTTATGGGTTAGGGTTAGGGTTAGGGTACCAGTTAGGTTTAGGGTTAGGGTTAAGGATAGGCTACAGGATAGGGATAGGGTAGGGTACGGGTTAGGGTACAGGTTATGGTATGGTTTAGGGTACGGGTTAGGGTTAGGGTTATGGTTTGGGTTAGGGTATGGGTTAGACGTAGTGTAAGGGTTAGGGTTAGGGTACGAGTTAGTGTTAGGGTTAGGTTAAGGTTTAGTGTTAGGGTTAGGGTACTGGTACGGGTTAAGGTTAGTGTTAGGGTTAGGATAAGGTTACGGGTTAGGGTTAGGGTTAGGTTAGGGTTAGGGTACTGTTTAGGGTTAGGGTTAGGTTTAGGGTACGTGTTAGGTTTAGTGTTAGGGTTAGGGTTAGGTTTAGGGTTAGGGTACGGGTTAGGTTTAGGGTACAGGTAAGGGTTAGGTATAGGGATAGCGTATTGGTTAGGGTTAGGGTTAGGTTTAGGGTACTGGTTAGGGTCAGCGTTAGGGTTAGGGTATGGGTCAGGGTTAGGGTTAGGGTCAGGGTTGCGGTACGGGTTAAGGTTAGGGTTAGGTTTAGGTTACGGGCTAAGGTTAGAGTTAGGGTACGGGTTAGGCTTTCAGTTAGGTTTAGGGTACCGGTTAGGGTTAGGTTTAGGGTACGGGTTAGGATTAGAGTTAGGGTTAGGGTTAGGGTACTGGTTAGGATTAGTGTTAGTGTTAGGATACAGGTTAGGTTTAGGGTTATGGTACGTGTTAGGTTTAGGGTGAGGGTTAGGGTTAGGATTAGGCTACGGGTTAGGATTAGGTTTAGGGTTATGTTACAGGTTAGGGTACGGGTTAGGGAACTGGTTAGGGTACGGGTTATGGTTTAGGGTTAGCGTTAGGCAAAGTGTTAGGGTTAGGGTTAAGGTTAGGGTTAGGTTTAGGGTTAGGGTACGGCTTAGGGTGAGGGTTAGGGTTAGGTTTAGTGTATGATTTAGGGATAGGGTACGGGTTAGGGTTAGGGTTAGGGTTAGTGTACGGCTACGGGTTATGGTTAGAGTTAGGGTTAGGGTACGGGTAAGGGTTAGGGTTAGCGTTACGGTAAGAGTTAGGTTATGGGTTAGGGTTAGGGTTAGGGTACGGCTTAGGGTTAGGTTTAGGGTTAGGGTTAGGTTTAGAGTCGGGTTAGGGTTAGGGTACAGGTTAGGGTTATTGTTAGGGTTAGAATACAGGTTAGGTTTAGGGTTAGGGTTAGGGTACGGGTAAGGTTTAGGGTGAGGGGAGGGTTACGATTAGGGTACAGGTTACGATTAGGGTGAGGGTTATGGTACGGCTTAGGGTACGGGTCAGGATTAGGGTTAGGGTACGGTTTAGGGTTATGGTTAGGGTAGTGGTCGAGTGAGGGTTAGGGTTAGGGTACGGTTTAGGTTTAGTGTTAGGTTAGGGTTAGGGTACTGGATAGAGTTAGGGATAGGGTTAGGGTACGTTTTAGGGTTAGGGTGAGGGTTAGGTTTAGGGTTTGGGTACGGGTTAGGTTTAGGGTACAGGTTAGGGTTAGCGATAGGGATAGGGTATGGGTAAGGGTTAGGGTTAGTGTATGGGTTAAGGTATGGTTAGGGTTAGGGTTAGGGTACTGGTTCGGGTTAGGGTTAGGGTTAGGGTGAGTGTTAGGGTTTGGATTAGGGTGAGGGTTAGGATTAGGGTTAGGTTTATGGTACGGGTTAGGACACGGGTTAGGGTACTGGTTAGGGTACTAGTTAGAGTTTAGTGTTACGGTTAGGGAAAATGTTAGGGTTAGGGTTAGGGTTAACGTTAGGGTTAGGATTACGGTACGGCTTAGGGTTAGGGATAGGGTTAGGGGTAGGGTACGGGTTAGTGTTATGTTTAGGGTTAGGGTTAGGGTACGGGTAAGGGTTAGGGTTAGCGTTACGGTAAGGGTTAGGGTTATGGTTAGGGTTAGGTTTACATTTCGGCTTAGGGTTAAGGTTAGGGTTAGTGTTAGGTTTAGGGTATGGGTAAGGGTTACGATTAGGGTACGGGTAAGGGTATGGATTATGGTTAGTGTTAGGGTTAGGGTTAGGGTACAGTTAGCAATAGGGTTAGGGTTAAGGTTAGTGTTAGGTTTAGGGTACGGGTTAGGTTTAGGGTTAGGGTAAGGTTATGGTTTAGGGTTAGGGTTAGGGTATGGGTTAGGGTTAAGGTTAGGGTTAGGGTTAGGGTACCGCTTAGGGTTAGGGTTAGGTTACGGGTTAGGGTTAGAGTAAGGGTTAGGGGTAGGGTACGGGTTAGGGTTAGGGTACAGGTTTGGGTACGGGTTAGGGTTAGGGTACTGGTTTGGGTTAGGATTAGGTTTAGGGTACGGGTTAGGTTTAGGGCAAGGGTAAGGGTTAGGTTTATGTATGGGTTAGTGTTAGGGTTAAGGTTAGGATTAGGGTTAGGGTAGGGTTAGGGTTAGGGTTAGGGTTAGAGTTAGGGTGAGGTTACGGGTTAAGGTTTGGGTTAGGGTTAGGGTACGGGTAAGGGTTAGGGTTAGCTTTACGGCAAGGGTTAGGGTACGGTTTAGGGTTAGTGTTTGGTTAGGGTACGGGTTATGGTACAGGGTAGGCGTAGGGTTAGGGTTTGGGTTAGGTTACGGGTAAGGTTTAGGGTTAGGGTATGGGTACGTGTTAGGTTTAGAGTTAGGGTAAGGGTACGGGTTAGGGTTAAGGTAAGGGTTAGGGTACGCATTAGGGTTAGGGTTAGAGTTAGGGTACTGGTTAGGGTTAGGGTTAGGGTATTGGTTTGGGTTAGGATTAGGGTTAGGGTACGGGTTAGGTTTAGGTTTAGGGTTAGGGTTATGGTATGGGTTAGTGTTAGGGTTAAGTTTAGGATTAGGGTTAGGGTAGGGTTAAGGTTAGAGTTAATGTTAGGGTAGGGTAAGAGTTAGGGTTAGGGTTAGGGTTAGGATTAGGGTTAGGGTGGGTTAGGATTAGAGTTACGGTTAGGTTTAGGGTTAGAGTTCAGGTGTGGGTACGGGTTAGGTTTGGGTTAGGGTTAGGGTTAGGGTTAGGGTACAGGTTAGGATATGGGTTACGTTTAGGTTTAGGGTTAGGGTACGGGTTAGGGTTAGGATTAGGGTACGGGATAGGATTAGGGTTAGGGTTAGGGTACTTGTTAGGGTTAGGGTTAGGGTTAGGCGACAGGTTAGGGTTAGTGTTAGGGTTAGGGTTAGTTTTAGGATACGGGTTAGGGTTAGGGGTAGGGTTAGTGTAGGGTTAGGGTTAGAGTTAGGTTTAGGGTAAGGGTTAGAGTTAGGGTGTGGGTTTGGGTTAGGGTTAGGGTACGGGTTAGGGTAAGGGTTAGGGTTAGGGTTAGGGATAGGTTTCGGGTTAGCAATAGGGTAAAGGCTAGGGTTAGGTTTAGTGTACGGGTTAGGGTTAGGGTTAGGTTACATGTAGGGTTAGGGTTAGGGTAAGGGTACGGGTACGGGTACGGGTTAGGGTTAGGGTTAGGGTTAGGGTGAGTGTCCGGGTTTGGTGTAGGTTTAGGGTTAGGTTACGGGTTAGGGTTAGGGCTGGGAACGAGTTAGGGTTAGGTTTAGGGTAAGGTTATGGGTTAGGTTTAGTGTAAGGGTTAGGGTTAGGGTATGGGTTACGGTACGGTTTAGGGTTAGTGTTAGGTTACGGTTTAGCAATAGGGTTAGGGTTAGAGTTAGGTTTAGTGTAAGGGTTAGTGTTAGGTTTAGGGCACCGGTTAGGGTTATGGTTAGGGTAAGGGTACGGGTTAGGGTTAAGGTTAGGCTTATGGTTAGGGTACGGGTTAGGGTTAAGGTTAGGCTTATGGTTAGGGTACTGGTTAGGGTTAGGGTATGTGTTAGGGTTAGAGTAAGGGTTAGGGTTAAGGAACGGGTTGGGGTTGGGTACTGGTTAGGGTTCTGGTAAGTGTACGGGTTAGCAGTAGGGTTAGGGTTAGGTTACGGGTTAGGGTTAGGGCTGGGTACGGTTTAGGGTACAGGTTAGGGTACGTGTTATGGTTAGGGTACGGGTTAGGGTTGGGGTTAGGGTTAGGTTATGGGTTAGGGTTAGGATTAGGGTACGGGTAAGTGTTAGGGTTAGGGTTAGGGTACTGGTTAGGGTTAGGCTACGGGTTAGGGTTACGGTTAGTGTTAGGGTACGGGTTACGTTTAGGGTTAGGTTACGGGTTAGGGTTAGGGTTACGGTTAGGGTTAGGGTTTGGATATGGTTTAAGATTAGGGTAGGGTTAGGCTTAGGGTACTGGTTTCGTTTAGGGTTAGGGTTAGGGTACGGGTTAGGGTTAGGGTTAGTGTACTGCTTAGGGTACGGGTTAGGGTCCGGGTTAAGGTAGTGTTAGGGTTAGGTTTAGGGTACGGGTTAGCAATAGGGTGAGGGTTATGGTGAGTGAACGGGTTAGGGGTAGGGTTAGGGTTAGGGTTAGGTTGTGGGTTAGGGTTAGGGCTGGGTACTGGTTAGGGTACGGGTTAGGGTACAGGTCAGGGTTAGGGTACGGGTTAGGTTTAGTATTAGGCTTAGGGTACGGACTAGGGTTAGGGTTAGGGTTAGGGTACGGGTTAGGGTTAGGGTAGAACCCTGTGAAGAAGAGCTGAAATTTACATTACTTCAGTTACAGGAAAAAAATATGTGGTTACAGCTTAATATCCTAGAAAGCTCCACAATAGAATAAAAAGTGAGCCCAGGCCAAGGGCAGGAAGCCCCGAGGAGAATGAGAACAGAGTTCAATGCCCTTGTAGGCCCCATATAAAATGTAAACAGTACTTGGGGAATTGAGATCCCTGGGAGGTGCAGCGGTTTGGTGCTTGCCTCTAGCCCTAGGCGTGATGTGGGAGACTAGAGTTAGAATCCCACATCGGGCTCCTGGTGAATGGAGCCTGCTTCTCCCTCTCCCTATGTCTCTACCTCTATCTCTCTCTCTCTGAGTATCATAAAAAAAATTTAAAAATTAGATAAAATAAATACTTAAAAAAAAAGACCTTGAGGAATTGCTCCAGCCCTTCTGGAGGTCTCTGAGACCAGCCCTTAAAACTAAGCTAAAACCTACCCCGGGGTCCAAGTCCCTGCTCTGCAGTGTCGGGTATACTTGGACACAAGCTCGAGCTTGCAAATAATCCCTCATGTGTTTGCATGCGTGTCGGCTTCTCGGTGGTTTCTCGGATTCGCAATCCTGGGTACAACAGTCTGAGATAAAAACACAAAACCAATAGAAGTACAGATGCAGGTAGAGTGATCACAGGGTTCTGAGAGAAGCGGTGGAGACCGGGAGGTTTGGGGGCTCTTATGTGGAGGTTCCTGCAGACTGGGGGGCGGGATGCTCAGCCCCAGAGCCAGAGGACCAGGCTTACCCACCTGCATCCCGCCCCTCAGCAGGGAATCTGAAGGAGTAGCACAGCGCCGCCCGCTGGAGACCAGAGGTGCTGATGCCCACCCGCCTCTGAACCCATAGGTGCACCTCCCAAGAAGATATGCACCTGACAATCAGCGCCAAGGCCCATCCCCAGACCCCGCACGGACACCTCGCTGCCATGAAGTTGTCGGACCACATAGGCTGCAGAGCTTCAGCTCTGCCTGGAAAGTAGGGTCTAGCTTCCTTTGTACTTTGTGCTTTATTTTCATTTATTTTCTTTGATTCTTTTTTTATTAATTGCCTTATTTAATTTTTAGGTATGTACCTAATATATTTCTTATTTTTACTTTCATGGTACATTGACTGTGTTTCTTAATTTGAGATTTCGAATTTTTTAACAAGCAGCCCAAAATAATCTGGTGCTTTTTTGGGGTGGGGGCAGTTGTTATTGTTTTTCTTGGTTTTTCTTTTTTATTTTCCTTCTTTCTTTTCTTGAAAAAATAATGAGTTGGAGTAATTGACCTCCATAAAATAACATGAGGTAGTACTCACAGCCAGGAAGTTCATCAATACACATATATGAAGTCTAACTAGAGTTAAAAACAATGATTATAAATATAGCAGCTGGGCTGGAAAAAGAGCACAGAAGAAAACTAGAGAATCCCTTACTGTAGAAATAAAAGGACTAAACTTGTCAGGCCAACGTTAAAAATGCAATAAGTGAGATGCAGTCCCAAGTGGAAGCCTCAAAACAAGAAATTTTAAGGACCACAGAGGCAGACTTAGGGAATGCAGCCACTTACTAAAACAATAACATTCATATCATAAGGGACTCAGAAGATGAAGGAGAGAAAAGTCGGGGCTTGCTAACCTGTTAGGAACGACAAATACCCACTATTTGCTTCAACGTGGATGGAACTGGAAGGTATTATGCTGAGTGAAGTAAGTCAATCAGAGAAGGACAAACATTGTATGTTCTCACTCATTTGGGGAATATAGATAATAGTGAAAGGGAATATAAGGGAAGGGAGAAGAAATGTGTGGGAAATATCCGAAAGGGAGACAGAACATAAAGACTCCTAATCCTGGGATAGGAACTAGGAGTGAAGGAATGGGAGGAGGGCAGGGGTGTTGGTGAATGGGTGACCATCAATGAGGGGGTCACTTGATGGAATGAGCACTGGGTGTTATTCTGTATGTTGGCAAATTGAACACCAAAAAAAAAAATTTATTATTAAAAAAAGAACGAAAGGAAGAGAGAAGAAAGAAGAAAGGGTGACACCTGGGTGGCTCAGTCAGTTAAGATTCTGCCTTAGGCTCATATCACGAACCATGTCCCTAGGCAGGCTCCCTGTTCTCCCTCTCCCTCTGCCCCCCTCGCTCATGCTTTTTCTCTCCTCTCTCTCTCTCTCAAATACATAAATGACATTTTTGAAAAAGAAACAACCAAACAAACCAGAAGAACGAGAAATCTCCCATGTACAAGAATTTCAAACAATTTGTGCAGACATTCCACCATCAAGTTCATGAGCATAGCTGCCCACTCTTATGTGTGGAATACACAAGGTAACTTACTTCTACAAAATATATTATGAAAAACATAAAATAATAATGATAATATAATAATAATAATAACAATAATAATAATAAACTATCACTTTAGCACGTAGAAAGCTGACCAACACTACCTCAGCAAGATGATCGGATCGATACCAAGACTGATAAATTATGCTGATAGTATCTATCCTTTATATGTTATAATAAAAATGGCAGGATATCTCTCTCTATATTCCACAGAAACTATTCAATCATGAGATGAACAACAGACATATCCCAACTGAGCGATATTTTACAAAATACTCTACTTCTCTAAGTGTTCCAGTTCAACACCAACAAGGAAAGCCTGAAAGACTCTCACAATCCAGAGTAGCCTAAGAAAACATGAGGACAAATGGAATGTGATATGAGGGATGGTAACTTAGCAAAAACTAAGGAAATCTGAATAAAGTATGGTCTTTGGTTAATGCGAATATTTTAGTATCAATTCATTAGCTAATATTTGTACCGTACTCATATAAGATATGAATAATTGGAGAAATTGATTGCAAGTGCATGAGAATTCTCTGTACTATCTTCTCAGTTTCCCTATAAATCTTTGGTTTTTTTCTAGCAAATAAGATTTATTTTGCAAATTGACTTCAATGAATCAGGTTCCAAGTGTGAAGATATTTAAAGAATAGTTGAATTAACTTTTGCCTTATTCTTAAAGAGTTCCTCCGATGGGAACAAAGTAAGAATTTTATATCAGAAGGAAAGAAAAACACTTATGAGCACGTATAATGCCTCCTCAACCTGAAAATCAGGAAAGGATAATAAATAGCAAAAATCAGATAAAAATACTTCTATTATAATAGACACCATATTGCAAGTGCATTTGAATTAGCAATGCCTAACATTTATTTCCTTGACACTTGTCTTCCAAAGAAATCACAGTGCTCAGTGTCAGTTAAAACAGGGGAAGAATCTCAGGGAAGAATACTTCATATTATAATAGGACCATTGGTGATAATGTCTCTCAGTTCTTTTGAAATCCATAAAGATGCATTTCCTGATGAGTGACTGAGCTGTGAAGAAAGAGATGAGAAACCCTCATCCCTCTGATAACTTGTGTCACAATATTTTAACCATAGTACTACAGAAGTAAATTATCTTATTAACAGGAAACAGATTGGAATCTGAGTAATCAGATGGGCAGGAAAAAAATGCTTTGACTCGCTCTTCATCTTTTAAAGACAAAGGAGCGCATTTCTATGTACAGAGTCAGTTGTCAAGATAGTCTTAGGGAATAAGATTCTGCAGCAGAGAATCCCGCTGCACAGGTGGGATGCCGGGGCTCCCTGTCTTTCTGAACCCAAATCCCGGGGCGTGTCCCCCATCATAGGCTGCCACGCTGAAGTTATTTGCAATTGCTCTCTACAGAGCTCCGGGGAAGGGGGAAGGAGCTAGATAGGATGGGACGGGACGTGTGGAGGCTGAGAAAATTATGGCCATTCCACTTTAAGTTCAGAGTTAGCACACATCCAGCAATCCCACGTCCCTGCAAAGAAGAGCCGAAATTTACATTACTTCAGTTACAGGAAAAAAATAAAAGTTCACAGCTTAATTTCCTAGAAAGCCCAACAATAGAATAAAAACTGAGCGCAGTCCAAGGGCAGGAAGTCCCTATTCGGAGGAGAACAGTGCTCAATGCCCTTGAAGGCCCCATATCAATATGTAAACAGAACCTGAGGAATTGCTCCAGTATTTCTGGAGGTCCCTGAGACAAGCCCTTGATTCAAAGCTAAAACTCACCTCGGGGTCCAAATCTCTGCTCCGCTGAGTTGGGTATACTTGGACACAAACTTGAGCTTGTAAATAAACCCTCGTGTGTTTGCACGGGTGTCGGCTTCTCGGTGGACTTTTAGATTTGCAATCTTGGGTACAACACTCTGAGATAAAAACACAAAACCAAAAGAAGCTCAGACACAGGCAGAGTGAAAGCAGGGTTGTGAGAGAAGCGGTGGAGACCCGGGGGCGTGGGGGCTCTTCTGTGGAGGTTACTGCAGCCTGGGGGGCGGGATGCTGAGCGCCAGAGGCAGAGGACCAAGCATTCCCACCTGCATTCTGCCCATCAGCGCGGAATCTCAGGGAGCAGCACAGCACCGCCAGCTGGAGGCCAGAGGCACTGATGCACACCCTGCCTCTGACCCGCAGGTGCATCTTCCAGGCAGATGTGCACCTGACAATCAGCACCAAGACCCATCACCAGACCCCACACAGAACACTCGCTGCCACAAAGTTATCGGACCACAGAGGCTGCAGAGCTTCAGCTCTGCCTGAAAAGTTGGGTGTTGCTTCCTTTGTACTTTGTGCTTAATTTTCATTTAGTTTCTTTGATTCTTTTTTATTAATTGCCTTATTTTAATTTTTATGTATGTACCTAATATATTTCTTATTTTTACCTTCATGGTACTTTGATGGTGTTTCTTTTTTTTAATTTTTTTAAACTTATTTATGATAGTCACAGAGAGAGAGAAAAAGAGGCATAGACACAGGCGGAGGGAGAAGCAGGCTCCAGGCACCGGGAGCCCGATGTGGGATTCGATCCCGGGTCTCCAGGATCGCGCCCCGGGCCAAAAGCAGGCACCAAACCGCTGCGCCACCCAGGGATCCCTTTGATGGTGTTTCTTAATTTGAGAATTCGAATCTTAAACAAGCAGCCCAAAATAATCTGGTGGGTTTTTGGGGGAGGCCAGTTGTTATTGTTTTCCTTGGTATTTCATTTTCTTCCTTCTTTCTTTTCTAGAAAAAATAATGAGTTGGAGAAAATGAACTCCATAAAATAACATGAGGTAGTACTCACAGCCAGGAAGTTCATCAATACACATAAATGTTGTCTAACTACAGTTTAAAACAATGATTATAAAGATAGCATTTGGGCTAGAAAAAGAGAACATAAGAAAACTAGAGAATCCCTTACTGTCGAAAAAAAAGAACTAAAATCTGGTCAGGCCAATGTTAAAAATGCTATAAGTGAGATGCAGTCCCACAGGGAAGCCTTGAAAACAAGAAATTTTATGGACCAGAGGCCGACTTAGGGAACTCAGCCCTTATTAAAACAATAACATTCATATCGTAGGAGACTCAGAAGATGAAGGAGAGAAAAGTCGGGGCTTGCTAACCTGTTAGGAACGACAAATACCCACTATTTGCTTCAACGTGGATGGAACTGGAAGGTATTATGCTGAGTGAAGTAAGTCAATCAGAGAAGGACAAACATTGTATGTTCTCACTCATTTGGGGAATATAGATAATAGTGAAAGGGAATATAAGGGAAGGGAGAAGAAATGTGTGGGAAATATCATAAAGGGAGAGAGAACATAAAGACTCCTAACTCTGGGAAATGAACTAGGGGCGAAGTAAGGGGAGGAGGGCAGGGGGTGTGGGTGATTGAGTGACGGTCAATGAGGGCTTCAATTGACGGAATGAGCACTGGGTGTTATTCTGTATTTTGGCAAATTGAACACCAATAAACTAAATGTATTATTAAAAGAAAGAAAGAAAGAAAGAAAGAAAGAAAGAAAGAAAGAAAGAAAGAAAGAAAGAAAGAAAGAAAGAAAGAAAAGAAAAGAAAAGAAAAGAAAGACATAAAAAGATTCACACCTGAGTGGCTCAGTCAATTAAGCTTCTACCTTAGGCTCAGATCATGATCCATGTCCCTAGGCAGGCTCCCTGTTCAGCAGGGAACCTGCTTCTCCCTCTCCCTCTGCCCCTCTCGCTCATGCTTTTTCTCTCCTCTCTGTCTCTCAAATAAATAAATAACATCTTGGAAAAAGAAACAACCAAACAAACCCAGATGGAAGAGATATGTAGAAGACATGTAGAAGAATTTCAAACAATTTGTGCAGACTTTCCACCCTAAGTTGATGAGCATAGCGTCCCACTCTTATGTGTGCAATACACAAAGTAACTTCCTTGTACAAAATATATTATGAAAAATGTAAAATAATAATGATAATATAATAATAATGATGATGATGATAATGATAATAATAATAATAAAGAATCAATTTGTTACGGAGAAACCTGACAAACACTACCTCAGCAAGATGATCACATCGATACCAAGACTGATAAATCATGCTGAGAGTATCTATCCTAATATGATATAATAAAAATGGCAGTATATCTCCGTATATAATCCACAGAAACTGTTCAATCATGAGATACACAACAGACATGTCCCAACTGAGCGACATTTTACAAAACACTCTACTTCTCAAAGTGTTCCAGTTCAACAACAATGCTGAAAGGCTAAAAGACTGTTACAATCCAGAGGAGCCTAAGAAAACATGAAGACAAATGGAATTTGATATGAGGGATGGTGACTTAGCAAAAACTAAGGAAATCTGAATAAACTATGGTCTTTGGTTAATGCGAATATTTTAATATCGACTCATTAGCTAATATTTGTACAGTACTAATATAAGATATCAATAATTGGAGAAATTGATTGCAAGTGCATGAGAATTCTCTGTACTATCTTCTCATTTTCCCTATAAATCTTTGTTTTTTTTCTAGTAAATAAGATTTATTTTAAATTTGACTTAAATGAATCAGGCTACAAGTGTGAAGACATTTTAAGAATAGTTTAATTAACTTTTGTCTTATTCTTAAAGAGTTCCTTCGATGGGAACAAAGTAAGAATTTTATATCAGAAGGAAACAAAAACATGTATAAGGTCTTATAATGCCTCCTCAAGCTGAAAAGCCGGAAAGGATAATAAATAGCAAAAATCAGATAAAAATACTTGTATTATAATAGACACCATATTGCAAGTGCATTTGAAATTAGCAATGCCTAACATTTATTTCCTTGACATTTGTCTTCCAAAGAGTTCACAGTGCTTCAGTGTCAGTTGAAAAAGTGGAAGAATCCCAGTGAAGAATACTTCACATCATAATAGGACCATTGGTGATAATGCCTCCCAGTTCTTTTGAAATCCATAAAGATGCATTTCCTGATGAGTGACTGAGCTGTGAATAAAGAGATGAGAAACCCTCATCCCTCTGGTTACTTGTCTCAGATATTTTAACCATAATACTACAGATAGTAAATTATCGTTATTCACAGGAAATACATCTCAGATTGGAATCTGAGTAATCAGATGGTCAGGGAAAAAACACTTTGACTGTCTCCTCATCTTTTAAAGACAAGGGAGAGCATTTCTATGTACAGAGTCAGTTGTCAAGATACCCTTAGGGAATAAGAGTCTGCAGCATCGAATCCCACTCCACAGCCAGGACGCCCGCACTCCAGGTCTTTGTGAACCCACATCTCTGGGCCTGTCTCTCAAAACAGGGTGCCAGGCTGAAGTCATTTGCAATTGCTCTCTTAGGAGCTCCAGGGAAGGGGGAAGGAGCTAGATAGGATGGGAAGGGACAAGTGGAGGCCGAGAAAACTAGGCCATTCCACTTTAAGTTCAGCGTTAGCTCATGTCCAGCAATCCCAGGCCCCTGCGAAGAAGAGCTGAAATGTACTTTCCTTCAGTTACAGGAAAAAAAAACCAAAAGTTTACAGCTTAATTTCCTAGAAAGCCCCACAAGAGAAGAAAAACTGAGCCCAGGCCAAGGGCAGGAAGTACCTATTAGAATGAGAAGAGAGCTCAATGCCCTTGAAGGCCCCATATCAATATGTAAACAGAACTTGAGGAATTGCTCCAGCCCCTCAGGAAGTCCTTGAGACCAGCCCTTAAAATAAGCTAAAACCCACCTCGGGGTCCAAGTCCCTGCTCTGCTGTGTTGGGTATATTTGGACACAAACTCGAGTTTGGAAATAAACCCTCATGTGTTTGCATGGGTGTCGGCTTCTCGGTGGTTTCTCGGATTCGCAATCTTGGGTACAACACTCTGAGATAAAAACACAGAACCAAAAGAATCTCAGATGCAGGCAGAGTGAACGCAGGATTCTGAGAGAGGTGGCAGAGACCCAGGGGCTTGGGGGCTCTTCTGTGGTGGTTCCGGCAGACTGGGGGGTGGGATGCTCAGCCCCAGAGCCAGAGGACCAGGCATAAGGACCCGCATCCCGCCCATCAGTGCTGAATCTCAGGGAACAGCACAGCGCCGCCTGCTGGAGGCCATAGGCGCTGACGCCCACCCCACCTCTGAATCCTCAGGTGCATCTCCCAGGCACATGTGCACCTGACAATCAGCACCAAGGCCCATTCCCAGACCCCGCACAGACCACCCGCTGCCAACAAGTTATCGGACCACAGAGGCTGCAGAGCTTCAGTGGTGCCTGGAAAGTAGGGTCTAGCTTCCTTTGTTCTTTGTGTTTTAGTTTCATTTATTTTCTTTGATTATTTTTATTAATTGTCTTATTTTAATTTTTATGTATGTACCTAATATATTTCTTATTTTTACTCTCATGGTACTTTGATTGTTTTTCTTAATTTGAGATTTCAAATCTTTTGACAAGAAGGCCAAAATAATCTTGTGGGTTTTTTTGGGGAGGCCAGTTGTTATTGCCTTTCTTGTTTTTTTTTTCTTCCTTCTTTCTTTTCTAGAAAAAATAATGAGTTGGAGAAATTGACCTCCAAAAAATAACATGAGGTAGTACTCACAGCCAGGAAGTTCATCAATACACATATATGAAGTTTAAAACAGTAGTTAGACAATGATTATAACGATAGCAGCTGGGCTGGAAAAAGAGCACTGAAGAAAACTAGAGAATCCCTTACTGTAGAACTAAAAGAACTAAAGTCTTGTCAGGCCAAAGTTAAAAATGCTATAAGTGAGATGCAGTCCCACATGGAAGCCTTGAAAACAAGAAATTTTATGGACCACAGAGGCAGACTTAGGGAACTCAGCCACTTATCAAAACAATAACATTCATATGATAGGAGATTCAGGAGATGAAGGATAGAAAAGTTGGGACTTGCTGAGCCATTAGAAATGACAAATACCGGGGATCCCTGGGTGGCGCAGCGGTTTGGCGCCTGCCTTTGGCCCAGGGCGCGATCCTGGAGACCCGGGATCGAATCCCACATCAGGCTCCCGGTGCATGGAGCCTGCTTCTCCCTCTGCCTGTGTCTCTGCCTCTCTCTCTCTCTCTGTGACTATCATAAATAAATAATAAAAAAAATTTTAAAAAAAACATTTAAAAAAGAAATGACAAATACCCACTATTTGCTTTAACGTGGATGGAACTGGAAGGTATTATGCTGAGAGAAGTAAGTCAATCAGAGAAGGACAAACATTGTATGTTCTCATTCATTTGGGGAATACAGATAATATTGAAAGGGAATATAAGGGAAGGGAGAAGAAATATGTGGGAAATATCAGAAAGGGAGATACAACATACAGTCTCCTAACTCCGGGAAATGAACGAGGGGTGATGGAATGGGAGGAGGGCAGGGGGATGGGGTGATTGGATGAACGTCAATGAGGGTGTCACTTGACGGAATGAGCACTGGGTGTGATCCTGTATGTTGGCAAATTGAGCACCAATAAAATATAAATTCATTATTAAAATAAAGAACGAAAGAAAGAAAGAAGAAAGAAAGAAAGAAAGAAAGAAAGAAAGAAAGAAGAAAGAAAGAAAGAAAGAAAGAAAGAAAGAAAGAAAGAAAGAAAGAAAGGGTGGCACCTGGGTGGCTCAGTCAGTTAAGCTTATGCCTTAGGCTCAGTTCATGTTCCATGTCCCAAGGCAGGCTCCCTGTTCAGCAGGGAATGTGCTTCTCCCTCTCCCTCTGCCCCTCTCGCTCATGCTTTTTCTCTTCTCTCTGTTCTCAAATAAATAAATGACATCTTTGAAAAAGAAACAAGCAAACAATCCAGAAGGAAGAGAAATCTCCCATGTAGAAGAATTTCAAGGAATCGTGCAGACATTCCACCCTCATGTCGATGAGCATAGCTTCCCACTCTTATGTGTGGAATACTATCAGTAAATTCCTTCTCAAAATATATTATGAAAAACATAAAATAATAATTATAATATAATAATAATAATGATAATAATAATCATAATCATAATAAAGAATCACTTTACAACAGAGAAAGCTAACAAACACTACCTCAACAAGATGATCACAGCGATACCAAGACTGATAAATCATGCTGATAGTATCGATCCTTAATATGATATAATAAAAATGGCAGTATATCTCCGTATGTACTCTACAGAAACTGTTCAATCATGAGATAAACAACAGACATGTCCCAACTGAGCGACATTTTAGAAAATACTCTACGTCTCAAAGTGTTCCAGTTCAACAACAACAAGGAAAGCCTGAAAGACTGTCACAATCAAGAGGAGCCTCAGAAAACATGAGTACAAATGGAATGTGCTATGAAGGATGGTAACTTAAGAAAAATTATGGAAATCTGAATAAAGTATGGTCTTTGGTTAATGTGAATATTTTAGTATCGATTCATTAGCTAATATTTGTACCGTACTAATATAAGATATCAATAATTGGAGAAATTGAGTGCAAGTGCATGAGAATTCTCTGTACTATCTTCTCAATTTCCCTAGAAATCTTTGTTTTTTTTTCTAGTAAATAAGATTTATTTTGAAAATTGACTTAAATGAATCAGACTCCAAGTGTGAAGACATTTTAAGAAGGGTTTAATTAACCTTTGCCTACTTCTTAACGAGTGCCTTCGCTGGGAACCAAGTAAGAATTTTATATCAGAGGGAAAGAAAAACACTTATGAGTGCGTAAAATGCCTCCTCAACCTGAAAAGCAGGAAAGCATAATAAATAGCAAAAATCAGATAAAAATACTTGTATTATAACAGACACCATTTTGCAAGTGCATTTGAAATTAGCAATGCCTAACATTTATTTCCTTGACTTTTGTCTTCCAAAGAGTTCACTGTTTCAGTGTCAGTTGAAACAGGGGAAGAATCTCAGGGAAGAATCCTTCACATAATACTAGGACCATTGGTGATAATGTCTCTCAGTTCTTTTGAAATCCATAAAGATGCATTTCCTGATGAGTGACTGAGCTGTGAAGAAAGAGATGAGAAACCCTTATCCCTCTGATTACTTGTGTCAGAATATTTTAACCACACTACTACGGATAGTAAATTTTCCTTATTAAGAGGAAGTAAATCTCAGATTGGAATATGAGTAATCAGATGTCCCGGGAAAAAAACGCTTTGACTCACTCTTCATCTTTTAAAGACAAAGGAGAGCATTTCTATGTACAGAGTCAGTTGTCAAGATAGCCTTAGCAATAAGAGTCTGCAGCATAGAATCCCGCTGCACAGATGGGACACCTGGGCACCACGTCTTCCTGATCCCATATCCCTGGGCCTGTTCCCCAACATAGGATGCCACGCTATGGTCTTTTGCAATTGCTCTCTTAGGAGCTCTGGGGAAGGGGGAAGGAGCTAGATAGGATGGGACGGGATGCGTGGAGGTCGAGAAAATTAAGGCCATTCCACTTTAAGTTCAGCATTAGCACATGTCCAGCAATCCCATGCCCCTGCGAAGAAGAGCTGAAATGTACATTACATCAGTTACACGAAAAAAAACAAACTTTACAGTTTAATTTTCTAGAAAGCCCCACAATAGGATAAAAATTGAGCCCTGGCCAAGGGCAGGAAGCACCTATTAGAATGAGAACACAGCTCAATGCCCTTGAAGGCCCCATTTCAATATGGAAACAACATTTGAGGAATTGCTCTAGCCCCTCTGGAGGTCGCTGAGTCCAGCCCTAAAATCTACACTAAAACCCAACTCAGGGTCCAAGTCCCTGCTCCGCTGTGTCGGCTATACTTGGACACAAGCTCGAGTTTGTAAATCAACCCTCCTGTCCTTGCTTTGGTGTGGACTCCTTAGTTGTTTCTCAGATTTGCAATCTTTGGCACAACACCCCCATGTCCCCTCCCCACCTGGGCTGACCCCCTGTGCCCTCCCTCCCAGGCAGACTCTCAGTCACCTCCCCGTCCACAGGAGCTGGTCAACGACCTCACAAAAGTCCCACAGGCATGTTGGGCACTCCCGCAGTCCCCGGCCACCCAGGAAAAGGAAGGTTGTTTTCGCTGGACACACTCCCATGGTGGCCCGAGTGCTCCCTGCCCAGGATGGCAGCTGGTGACAGGTCGGGGTCAATGTCCCAGATGCGTGGGTCCTCGTCCCGGTTTTCTCACAGAAAATGAAGGAGGAGGCACTGGTCTCCACCAGGGTCATCACGCAGATAGACCTTGATGTACACAGGACATTTGGCAGTCACATTATGTTTTGGGACTACTACGGGGTTGGGTGAGGCTGAGGGGCCGGGGGGATCGGGCCATGTGAGAGGCCCGGGGACGTCTGGGTAGGGAACACGGGGCTTCTGAGGCTGAAGGAAGCAACAGCAGCCAACAACACCCCGCTATATGGTAAGATGCTGGTGATGACCCCCGTGCCCCCACCCCTCGGGCCTCGGGGATGAGGAGGCCACTAGGATCGGGCCTCCAGGGGTTGCCATGTGAGCTGAACCCCAGAGGGGTGAGGGACGGCCCAATGAAATGCAGGGGGCTGTGGTGGGGGCCGTCGGGGCAGTAAGGGGAAGTTCGGGCCAGACAGCATGTCCCTGGCTGCAGCAGGACACACATCGATCCGATAAGGGTCAGACGGGTCACGGTGACACCCACACGTGGTGCTTTATATATTTCGCCATTCTATGCATTGAATTTCTGACAATTTGCAATTTTAAACATACATCTTATGATGACCCCCAGATAATGCCCCTACTTCAGCCAGGGACATGCAATAATCATTAGGACCCCAGGGGCAAGTCTCACAGCAAACCCCATACTGGGGTTGCCTTTATCTGTTGACGTCTCCGTGTGCATCTTAAAGAAAGGGGATGCCCTGTGTCCGCAGGACCCCCAGGCCATCCCCCTCATTCCCCACCCCCACACCACCCCCTACATCATATCCCCCAATGCATCGCCCAACTCCATCCCCCTCACACCCACACTCCCCCACACAATCTCCACCAACACTATACCCCAACACCATCCTACCTACACCATCCCCCACAAACCACCACCATCATAACCCTGCCCCACAACATCCACCCCCACACCATCGCCCCCCAGAAATGAACTGGTACAGCTATCCCCTGTGGGACATGCTCAGCCTCCCCAGGCTTCTCTGAAAAACCTGCTCCCCTCAGAAGCACGGGTGTCCCATAGAGTACCCAGGGGTTGCAGAGAGGAGGCAAGGCAGGGAATCCCAGTCACTGTGGGTGCAGGTGATTGTTGCTGAGGACCCACTGTGCACAGTCTCCGCCACCTGTCTCTCCTGGAGGGTGGCACATCATGCACAGGACACCAGCCCCTAACCCAGGTGGACCTGGGCTGGCCTGGCCCCGGGCTCTGTGGGTGTTGGGGTGATTTGAGCCCCCCCCATGTCCAACACGAAGACTATTGGGATCCAGTCCCCCATGGCCCTGGCCAAACCTAGATTCTGGCCACGTGCTAAGTGAGCCCTCTCACAGCTGGATGTGGCCTCCTGGGCCCTGGGCGTGCCCCACAGATCCAGGTCGCTGACCTCGGGCAGCCCTGGGGCTCCTGGGACACCCCAGGGTGGGGAGATCAAGGATAGGCTGGGGGGCCCACCCTCACACACACCAGGAGGCAGGCTACAAATGGTGTTGGGGTGCCAGAGGGCCCTAGCACGGGGTCCAGTGCCCTGCGGGGGCTCAGTGCAGGAGCCCATGTGCTCAGGTCCAGGTCATCTCTGCTGTCCTCAGAACCATCTCTCAGGCTGAAACCTCAGGACACACGCCCTCACCCGGAGTCCACACATGCTCCCAGGTGGGGGACTCCAACACCAGACCCCCCACCCCGAGTCCACACATGCTCCCAGGTGGGGGACTCCAACACCCGACCCCCCACCCCGTGTGATTCTTGCTCTCCCCTAAAGGACAGAAAGTTCTCCCTTCCCAGGGGAAGGCGGGTACCCACGGCACTGAGACCCGTTTGCTGTAGAAAGTCAATAAGGGGTTGTGGTGTGAAAATGCACAACCAGTCGGTTTCTGTGTCTCCCAGAAGTCTGTGCAGAGGCCATGGAGAGAATCCCAGAGAGGAGGAGGGGGCCACCCAGTCCCCAACCTCGCCCTGCAGGGGTGCTGCCAGGCACACACAGCTGACGTCAAAACGTGCCTTCAAGGGGTGTTCAGACGTTAGGTTCAGGACACCACAGACTTTACTGGGACTCAGCCTTTGCACCACGGGCAAGGAGGGGCTCGGACAGAGTGATAGCCAGGGAGCCTCAAGTAACTAGGGTGTGCAAAGTGACCTGGGAAGTCTGTGCTCCATCTGTCCATAGGGCCGGGGCTGACCAGGTTCCGGGGCACATCCTCCCCTCCACGCATCCCCACGCCTGTGTGCCTGGTGCACAGAGGGCCTGCGGGGCGGCCAGTGTGGCCCTGAAAGCTATGTCAGGACAGCAGGCCCTTGTGTTGTGTCCAAGATTGCGAATCCGAGTAACCACCAAGGAGCCCATACCAATGAAATCTCCCAAGAGTTTCTACACAAGCTGGAGCTTGAGTCTAAGTGCACCCGACACAGCGGAGCAGGGACTTGGACCCCGAGACTAAGAGGCCTAGCAGCATTATAGGGGCCAGTGGCCCATGAGATACGCAGAAAGTTGCACAGTCATGTCGGTCCACATGCAGGTGGCTGAGTGAATTATACCTTACCCTATAGTATGCACTGGAGCTGCCCTATTACTTTGGTCAGAATCGGCGTGCAGTTTTGGCGGGCACAAAGCAGGGTTACATTGTTATGAGCCGATTTCCCATTAAGGTGTGCCCAGCGGCCTGTCTAGGGTGGGGCAGCGCCATAAACCATAAGCAGGTCATGTGGGAGTCATAGGGGAGGTGGCGGGTGTAGCACAAAATGGAATCAGTCCTGCTCAGCTTGTCATGGAGGAGCGGATTTTTGTTAAATTTCCTGGGTCCCACAGTTGCATCTCATGCACCAGGGCCACCCTCACGAGGTGCACTCAGCGTGCACACCTTGGGGTGTTGGAACTCTCACACCAGCGTGTGGAGGGACCCTCCTCGCCCAGTGAGTAGGGGCTGGGTGAGCATTGGGCTCGGCCTGAAGGCCAGGCAGCACAGGGGACTGAGAAACCCAGCCCCGTCCCCAACATGATTCTCACACACAGGCAGCCCCAGGACTCCCCGCCATGGGCACCCGGCTCCACAAGAGCTCCCCCAAGGGCGGACCCGAGGTCTCGCTCCCTGCTGGATGGGCACTGGGGAGAAGAGACGCAGCCGGAGTTCGACAGAACCCACTGACAGACATGGGAATGTTGTCGAGCGGCACCTTCCATCTCAGCTGACACTCCAGCAGAAAGTCACTGCTCGAGCGAGCCCTGGGTCGGCCAGGAGAGCCGAGCCAGCTGCCCAGTGCCAGCACCAGAAATGATGTTGTGCCAACCATTTCGGCATTTGGGTGACCCAGCCAGAGAATCAGATAGCTGCACGTGATAGCTGCATGTGATAGACACACACACACCCCAAAACCATCAAAAGACGGAATACCCCCAATGTTGTCAAACAGCAGCCAGATGGTTACATACACAACGCGGTGGTCCCCAATAGGATACATGGAAGACGCTATAAACCACGACTGCACAGGTGCTCAACGCACCATGATGTGCCTGCTGGGTTCCAACAAGGAGCTCAGAGAGGTAGGAAGCATCCTACGAAGGGGGCGCCCCTCCTAGGAAAGGACACCAGGTCCCTTTGAAGGCTACGGATGGTGAAATCTGTCTTCCTCTCTTTCAGCTTCTGCTTTTCTTCCTAAAGGCCATTTTCCTCAATCATAATAGCAAACATTGATTTTATGTGTGTAAATTTCTTTTTATTGGAGTCCAATTTCTATGAATTCTTTCTTCAGCAAGAGTGTCATACAGTATAGAAGGAGAGTAAAGAGTTTCACAGACAGGCAAAATATAAAGGAGTTCATGACCACTAAACCAGTCCAGTAAGGAATTTTAAGCGGAACTCTTCTAGTGGGGGAAAAAAAGAGACCAAAAGCAACAAAGAATAGAAAGGACCAGAGAACGTCACCAGAAAAAACACCACTACCAGTAACACAAAGGAACTAAGTTCATATCTTTCAATAATCACTCTGAATGCTGATAGACTAAATGCTCCAATCAAAAGATATAGGGTATCAGAACGGCTTAAAAAACAGGATCCGGAATGCCTGGGTGGTTCAGGGGTTGAGCCTCTAACTTTGACTCAGGGCATGATCCTGGAGTTTGGGATCGAGTCCCATATTGAGCACCTGGTGGGGAGCCTGCTTCTCCCTCGGCCTAATTTTCTGCTTCTCTCTCTCTCTCTCTCTCTCTCTCTCTCTCTCATAAATAAAATCATTATTGAAAAACAACATCTAACTGTATGCTGCTCAAGATGCTCACCTAAGACCTATAGACACCAGCAGATTGAAAGTCAGGAGATGGAAAATCATCTATCACGCTAATGGATATCAAAAGAAAGCTGGAAGACCCATGCTTATATTAGACAAACAAGAGTTGAAACCAAATCCTGGGGGACACCTGGTGGCACAGTGGTTGAGCATCACCCTTCGGCCCAGGGTGTGATCCTGGGATCCCAGGATCAAGTCCCACATCGGCCTCGCTTTGGGGAGCCTGCCTCTCCCTCTGCCTATGTTTATGCCTCTGCTTCTTTTTTTTTTAAATTTCTATTTATTTATGATAGTCACAGAGAGAGAGAGAGGCAGAGACACAGGCGGAGGGAAAAGCAGGCTCCATGCACCGAGAGCCTGATATGGGATTCGATCCCGGGTCTCCAGGATCTTGCCCTGGGCCAAAGGCAGGCGCCAAACCGCTGTGCCACCCAGGGATCCCTGCCTCTGCTTCTCTGTGTATCTCTCATGAATAAATAAATAAAATTTTGAAATTTCAAAACAAAAGAACAAATACTGAAAGAGGAGATGAAGAAGGGTATTATTTCATAATTAAAAAGATGCTCTATCAAGATAAAGCAACTAAATAATTTATGCTACCAACATGGGAGTACCTAAATATAGAAACCAATTAAACAATCGTACAGGAACTCACTGATTATAATACAATGACTGGGGATTTTCACACCCACTTATGACAATGGACCGATCGTCAATGCAGAAAATCAACAGTGGAACAGTATCCTTGACTAACTGGACCACAGGGACTCAACAGATATAGTCTGAACATTTCTTCCTAAAGCAAAATACACATTCTTTTCCAGGGCACATGGGACTTTCTCCAGAACAGATCATATCATGGGCCAAAAATCAGCCCTCAACAGGTACAAGAGGTACAATAAGGTTGACATCACACCCTGTACATTTTCAGACCACGATGCTATGAAACTCCAAGTCGACAGGAAGAAAAAATTTGGACAGACCAAAAAAAGTGGAGATGATGAACATCCTACGAGAGAATAAATGGAGCATCCAGGAAATTAAAGAGAAAGTTTAAAACATATGAAAATGAAAACATGTTTCTCCAAACGTGTGGAATGTAGCAAAGGCAGACCTAAGAGGGAAGTACATAGCAATACAGGCCTACCTCAAGAAACAAGAAGTCTCCAATTCACATCCTAATCCTACACTTAAAGGAGCAGGAAAAGGAATAGCAAACAAAGCCTAATGCCTACAGAAGAAGGGAAAAAATAAAGATGAGTGCAGAAATAAACAATACAGAAACCACAAAACAGTCGAATGGAATAATGAAACTAAGAGCTCGTTCTTTAAAATAATTAATTAAATGGATCAAGCCCTAGCCAGCCTTATCAATGAGAAAAGAGAAAAGACCTAAATAAATAAACTCGCAAATGACAGAAGACAGATCACAAACAACACGAGAAAAAAATAAGACATAAATAAGGCAATACTATGAAAGATTATACGCTAACAAACTGGGAGACCTGGAAGAAATGGACAAATCTGCAAAGTGAAGGAAGCAACCAAAGCTAAAAGGCAACATACAAATTGAGAGGAGATATTTGTAAACAACACATCCAATAAAGAGTTAGTATCCAAAATACATAAAGCAAAAATAATCTCAGCATCCTAATACAAATTATCCAACTGCAGATGGGCAGAAGACATGAATGGACTTTGTCTCTGACAAGACATCCAGATGGCTGCTAGACACACGAAAAGATACTCAGGGTCACCCATCATCAGGGAAATGCAAACCAAAAGCACAATGAGATGTCACCTGACAGCCATCAGAATGGCTAAAATTAACAACACAAGAAACAACAGGTGTCGGTGAGTCAATGGAAAAGGAGGAGCCCCCTTACACTCCTGGTGGGCATGCGAACAGGTGCAGCCACTGTGAAAAACATTGTGGAGGGTCCTCAGGAAGAAAAAATTAGGGGATCTCTGGGTGGCGCAGTGGTTTGGCGCCTACCTTTGGCCCAAGGCACGATCCTGAAGACCCGGGATCCAATCCCATGTCGGGCTCCCCGTGCATGGAGCCTGTTTCTCCCCCTTCCTGTGTCTCTGCCTCTCTCTCTGTGAGTAACATAAAAAAAAATGAAAAAAAAATGAAGTTAAAAATAGAGCTACCCAACGATTCCAAAATTGCACAGCTTGGTATTTACCCCGAGGATACACAAGTAGTTTAGTAGATTTGAAGAGGGACACGCAGCCCAGTGTTTGTACAGCATTATCAAAAACAGCCAAACTGTGGATACAGCCCAGATGTCCATTGACAGATGAATGGGCAGAGACAATGTGGTAAATATACACACTGCGACATCACTCGGTCATCAGAAGGGATGAAATGAAGCCATTTACAATGACGTGGGAGAAGTGGAAAGGACTTATGCTAAAGGAACTCAGTCAAAGATACCAAATACCATACAATTGCATTCACATGTGTATTTTAAGATACCAAACAAACTGGCAAAGGGGAGGATGGGGGGATGAGAGAAGCAAACCAAGAAACACACTCCTCACCACAGAGAATAAACTAATAAATAGCAGAGGAAGGTCGGGGGGGATGGGGACTCATGGGATGGCGATAGTGGAGGGAACCTGTGACCAGTACCAGGCGTTGTATCCAAGGGTTGAGTCACTATGTGGTAAACCTGAAACTATATCATACTGTGGTTCCAAACAGGAATTTAAGTAAAACGTTAAAATAATAATTGGTAGTATTGATGAAACATGCGAGCCCACATCTTCCTGAAGCCTCACCGTGTGTCCCTAGGAGACCGGAGCTCCTGTCAGCGTGAACCCAGGCCAAGGTCCCCCTGAAGACTCCCCGCAGGTCCTGAGAAGGCTGTCCCTCATCAGCGTGGAGGTGTCTCCATGTCCTCCTCATGCCTCCCCAGCAAAGGCGGGCTCAGGTTAGTGCAGGCAGGGGAGGCCCACTGTGAATTCCTGCCCCCTGGGCGGGGCCTGGGCTCAGGGGCCAAATGCAGGAAGCTCAGGCACTGCAGGAGGCAATGCAGGAGGAGGCGTGCCCTAGCCTGGGACCACACCTGCCTCCTAACAGCCTCCAGCTGAGGCCTGTTAGCTTCGGAAACCTCTCACTGAAACGGAGGCAACACAGGGCTTCCCCAGAAACACTTAAGGACAAGGAATTGGAGCCCACAAGACGCGAAGTGAAATTTGGACCAGACTTTTACCACATCCTGCAAAACTCACTCAACCCTCTTCCACTGTGGGTGGGACAGTGGGCTGGTGCAGCTGCCCTGGAAACAGTGTGGAGGCTCCTCAGGACGTTACAAATAGAGCCGCCCTGCGACCAGCTGGTGTATGGCCTGGAGCTCATTCCGAAGATACAGATGCAGTGAGACTTGGGACACATGCACCCCAATGTCCACAGCAGCCAGGTCCAAAGTAGCCACACTGTGGGAGGAGCCTCAGTGCCCTTGGGCAGATGATGAATAAAGAGGATGGGAGACAGGTGATGGTCATAGAGACAGGAATGGTACTCAGCTATCAAAGAGAAGGAAATCTTGCCATTTGCAATGAGGTGGATAGAACTAGAGGGATCATGTTAAGTGAAATAGGTCAGTCGGGAAAGAGAATGACCATGTGGTGTCATTCATAAGTGGAATAAAGAAGCAAAGAAGTTGAACATCTATGAAGGGAAGGAAAAACAAATAAGATGAAAACAGATGCAGGAAATACAGACTCTTAATGATGGGAAACAAAGTGAGGGTCGCTGGAGGGGAGGGGCGGGGGAAGGGGATAACAGGGGACCTGCATGAAGGAGGGCACGTGATGTCAGGAGCACTGCTGTTATCTCCAACTGGTGAATCCCTGAATTCTTCCTCTGGAAATATAATACACTATACGTTAATTAAATGTGTTTAAATTAAATAAAGTTAAAAAAATCAGGTGTATCAGAGCACATTTTTATTCTGGACTCTCTGTTCTGCTCCTTCAGCTTATGCCGGGACCAGCCCCCTTGCGTCTGGTTTGTTGAAGTATGCCCCATGCCTCGTCCATGGCCCAGCCCAGGGCTAGAACTCACGACGCCGAGATTAGGACCAGAGGGGTGGTCAGCAGTTGGATGCTTAATGGACGGAGCCAGCCGGGGGCCCAAGAAACACACTGCTTTATCCTGTGTCTGTGTGACATCGTTTGAAATAGGAAAGTGCGACGAACCACTCTGTCCTGCTACTCCATACTGATTAGATGTCCGGCGTCATTTGAGGGGGCGGATGGATGTTATGGTTTTTTTTTTTTTCGTATATCTAAGATCTGCCACCATGATATTGATAGGAATGACATTGAATCTGAGGGCGGCTTGAGGAACTGCGGACATTTTCACAAGATGAGGCTCCCACCCCACAAGCTCAGGACAGCCACCCAGAGCCTGGTATGGCTCATTGCACACATCTTGTGTTCCTTGGGTTCAGTCTCATTATTTATTTTCTGTGAGGCTCCTGAAAAGGGAATCACGTCCTTCATTTCCTTCCTGTGCTGATGGTCGGGACACAGCAAGACGACTCTGCTCTGTCGGGTCAGTTTGTATCCTGTGACCTTACCGAACTCACTCCTTAGTTCTATCAGATTTTGGTGGAGGATCTCAGGTTTCCTGTTTCTAGTACCGAGTCTTCAGCAAATAGGGACAGTATGACTTCGCCCGTTCAGGTGTGGAACCTTAGTTATTTACAGCTTAATGTCCCAGAATGCCCCACAATAGAATAAAAACTGAGCCCAGGCCAAGCGCAGGGAGCCCCTATTAGAATGAGAACAGAGCTCAATGCCCTTGAAGGCCCCATATCAAAAGGTAAACAGAACTGGAGGAATTGCTCCAGCCCTTCTGGAGGTCCCCCACACCAGCCCTTAAAACGAAGCTAAAACCCACCTCCGAGTCCAACTCCCTATTCACTCTTTCGGTATACTTGGACACAAGCTCGAGCTTGTAAATAAACACTCGTGTGTTTGCAAGGGTGTCACCTCTCGGTGATCTCTCGGATTGGGAATCGTGGGTACAAAACTCTGAGGTAACAACACAAAACCAAAAGAAGCTCAGACGCAGGCAGAGTGAACGCAGGTTTCTGAGAGAAGTGGTGGAGACCCGGGGGCTTGGGGGCTCTTCTGTGGAGGACCTGCAGACTGGGGGGCGTGATGCTCAGCCCCAAAGCCAGAGGACCCAGGGTCCCCTCCCACATCCTGCCCACCAGCACTGAATCTCAGGGATCAGCACAGCGGCGCCCGCTGGAGGCCAGAGTCACTGACGCCCACCCCAAATCTGACCCTGCAGGTGCGTCTACCAGGCAGATGAGCACCTGAAAATCAGTGCCAGGGTCCATCCCCAGACCATGCACAGACCACTCGCTGCGACCAACTTGTTGAACCACGGAGGCTGCACAGCTTCAGCTCTGCCTGGATAGTAGGGTCTAGCTTCCTTTGTACTTTCTGCTTTATTTTCATTTATTTTCTTTGATTCTTTTTTATTAATTGCCTTGTTTTATTTTTTATGTATGTACCTAATATATTTCTAATTTTTACTTTCATGGTACTTTGATTGTGTTTCTTAATTTGAGATTTCTAGTCTTTTAACAAGCAGGCCAAAATAATCTGATGGTTTTTTGGTGGGGAGGGCAGTTGTTATTGTTTTTCTTGGTTTTCCTTTTCCTTCCTTCCTTCTTTTCTAGAAAATATAATGAGTTGGGGAAATTGACCTCCATAAAATAACATGAGGTAGTACCCACAGACAGGAAGATCATCAATACACATATTTGATATCTAACTACAGTTTAAAACAATGATTATGAAGATAGCAGCTGGGCTAGAAAAGGAGCACAGAAGAAAACTAGAGAATCCCTTCCTGTAGAAATAAAAGAACTAAAATCCGGTCAGACCAACGTTACAAATGGTATAAGTCAGAGGCAGTCCCACATGGAGGCCTTAAAAACAAGAAATTTTATGGACCACAGAGGCCGTCTTAGGGAACTCAGGCACTTACTAAAACAATAACATTCATATCATAGGGGACTCAGAAGATGAAGGAGAGAAAATATGGACCTTGCTCGGCCATTAGAAATGACAAATACCCACTATTTGCTTCAACGTGAATGGAACTAGAAGGTATTATGCTGAGTGAAGTAAGTCAATCGGAGAAGGACAAACATTGTATGTTCTGATTAATTTGGGGAATATAGATAATAATGAAAGGGAATATAAGGGAAGGGGAAGAAATGTGTGGGAAATATCAGAAAGGGAGACAGAACATAAAGACTCCTAACTCTAGGAAACGAACTAGGGGTGAAGGAAGGGGAAGAGTGCATGGGGATGGGGTGTATGTGTGACCGTCAATGAGGGGGTTACTTGATGGAATGAGCACTGGGTGTCATTCTGTATGTTGGCAAATTGAACACCTATAAAAAATAAATTTATTATTAAAATGAAGAACAAAAGAAAGAAAGAAGAAAGAAAGAAAGAAAAGTTGGCACCTGGGAGGCTCAGTCAGTTAAGATTCTGCCTTAGGCTCAGATCATGATCCAGGTCCCTAAGGCAGGCTATCTGTTCAGCAGGGAACCTGCTTCTCCCTCTCCCTCTGCCCCTCTGCCCCTCTGGCTAATGCTTTTTCTCTCCTCTCTCTCTCAAATACATAAATGAGATCTTTGAAAAAGAAACAAACAAACAAACCCAGAAGGAAAAGAAATCTCCCATGTAGAAGAATTTCAAACAATTGGTGCAGACATTCCCCACTCATGTTGATGAGTATAGCGTCCCACTCCTATGTGTGGAATACACATAGTAACTTCTTCTACAAAATATATTATGAAAAACTTAAAAGAGTAATGATAATATAATAATAGTAGTAATGATAATAATAATAATCACCTTAGTACAGAGCAAGCTGACCAACACTACCTTCAGCAAGATGATCAGATCGATACCAAGACTGATGAATCATGCTGAGAGTATGTATCCTTTATATGATATAATAAAAATGGCAGTATATCTCTACATATAATCCACAAAACTGTTCAATCATGAGATAAACAATAGACATATCCCAACTGAGCAACATTTTACAAAATACTCTACTTCTAAATGTGTTCCAGTAAAACAAGAATATGGAAATCCTGAAACACTGTCACAATCCAGAGGAGCCTCAGAAAACTTGAGGAAATGGAACGTGATATGAGGGATGGTAACTTAGGAAAAACTAAGGAAATCTGAATAAAGTGTTGGCTTTGGTTAATGCGAATATTTCAATATGGATTCATTACCCAATATTTGTACCGTACTAATATAAGATATCAATAATTGGAGAAATTGAGTGCAAGTGCATGAGAATTCTCTGTACTATCTTCTCAATTTCCCTAGAAGTCTTTCTTTTCTTCTAGTACATAAGATTTATTTTCAAAATTGACGTAAATGAATTAGGCTCCAACTGTGAAGACATTTTAAGTATAGTTGAATTAAATTTGCCTTACTCTTAAAGACTTCCTTCGATGGGAACAAAGTAAGCTTTTATATCAGAAGGAAAGAAAAACACTTATGAGTGCGTAAAATGCCTCCTCAACCTGAAAAGCAGGAAAGGATAATAAATAGCAAAAACAAAACAAAAATACTTGTATTATAACAGACACCATACTGCAAGTGCATTTGAAATTAGCAATGCCTAACATTTTTTCCCTTGACATTTATCTTCCAACGATTTCACAGTGCTTCAGGGTCAGTTGAAACAGGGGAAGAATCTCAGGCAAGAATCCTTCACATCATAATAGGACCATTGGTGATAATGTCTCTCAGTTCCTTCCAAATGCATAAAGCTAC
The DNA here is from genome assembly GCF_048418805.1 of Vulpes vulpes. Taxonomy (NCBI): domain Eukaryota; kingdom Metazoa; phylum Chordata; class Mammalia; order Carnivora; family Canidae; genus Vulpes; species Vulpes vulpes. The sequence continues at coordinate 589,256 of NC_132783.1, read as the reverse complement.
ATTTCCTGATGAGTGATTGACCTGTGAAGAAAGAGATGAGAGACCCTCATCCCTCTGATTACTTTTGTCAGAATATTTTAACCATAGTATGACAGATAGCAAATTATCTTATTAATAGGAAATACATCTCAGATTGGAATCTGAGTAATCAGATGGGGAGAGAAAACTCGCTCTTCGTCTTTTAAAGACAAAGGAGAGCATTTCTATATACAGAGTCAGTTGTCAAAATAGCCTTAGGGAATAAGAGTCTGCAGCATGGAATCCCCCTGCACAGCCAGGACACCTGCACTCCAGGTCTTCCTGACAGCACATCCCTGGCCTGTGTCTCAAAACATGGTGCCACGCTGAGGTCATTTGCAATTGCTCTCTTTGAAGCTCCTGGGAAGAGGGAAGGACCTAGATACGATGGGACTGGATGCGTGGAGGCTGAGAAAATTAAGGCCATTCTACTTTAAGTTCAGTGTTAGCACAGGTCCAGCCACACCAGGCCCCTGGGAAGAAGACCTGAAATTTACTTTACTTCAGTTACAGGAAAAAAACAAAAGTTTACAGCTTAATTTCCTAGAAAGCCCCAGGATAGAATAAACATTGAGCCCAGGCCAAGGGCAGGAAGACCCTATTAGAATGAGAACAGAGCTCAATTCCCTTGAAGGCCCCATATCAATATGTAAACAGAACATGAGGAATTGCTCCAGCCCTCCTGGAGGTCCTGGTGACCAGCCCTTATAACTAAGCTAAAACCCACGTCAGGGTCCAAGTCCCTCTTCTACTGTGTCGCATATACTTGGACACAAACTCAAGCTTGTAAATAAACCCTCCTGTGTTTACATGGGTGTCGGCTTCTCCTTGGTTTCTGGGATTTGCAATCTTGGTACAACACTCTGAGGTAAAAACACAAAACCAAAAGAAGCTCAGACGCAGGCCGAGTGAACACAGGGTTCTGAGAGAAGCGGAGGAGACCTTGGGGCTTGGGTGCTCTTCTGTGGAGGTTCCTGCACACTGGGGGGCGGGATTTTCAGCCTGAGAATGAGAGGACAAACTGTCTCCACCCACATCGCACCCATCAGCACTGAATCTCAGGGAGCAGCAGAGCGCCGCCCGCTGGAGGCCACAGGTGCTGACGCCCACCGAACATCTGAACCCACAGGTGCATCTCCCAGGCAGCTGTCCACCTGACAATCGGTGCCACAGCCCATCCCCAGACGACGCACAGACCACTCGCTGACACCAACTTGTCGGACCACAGAGGCTGAAGAGCTTCAGCTCTGCCTGGAAAGTAAGGCCTTGATTCCTTTGTCCTTTGTGTTTTATTTTCATTTAATTTCTTTAATTCTTTTTAATTATTTGCCTTATTTTAATTTTTATTTATGTACCTAATATATTTCTTATTTTTATTTCATGGTATTTGATTGTGTTTCTTAATTTGAGATTTCGAACCTTTTAACAAGCAGGCCAATATAAACTGATGTGTTTCTTTTTTTCTTTTGGAGGGCAGTTGTTATTGTTTCTCTTGGTTATTCTTTTTCCTCCAACTTTATTTTCTAGAAAAAATAATGAGTTGGAGAAATTGACCTCCATAAAATAACATGAGGTAGTACTCACAGCCAGGAAGTTCATCAATACACATATATGATGTCTAATGACAGTTTAAAAAAATGAATATAAAGATAGCAGCAGGGCTGGAAAATGAGCACAGAAGAATGCTAGAGAATCCCTTACTGTAGAAATAAAAGAACTAAAGTCTTGGACGCGGCCAATGTAAAAAATGCTATAAGTGAGATGCAGCCCAAGTGGAAGCCTTAAAAAGAAGAAATTTTATGGACCAAAGGGGAGACTTAGGGAACGCAGCTACTTGCCAAAACAATAACATTCATATCATAGCGGACTCAGAAGATGAAGGAGAGAAAAGGTGGGGCTTGCTCAGCCATTAGAAACGAGAAATACCCACTATTTGCTTCAACGTGGATGGAACTGGAAGGTATTATGTTTAGTGAAGTAAGTCAATCGGAGAAGGACAAACATTGTATGTTCTCATTCATTTGTGGAATATAGATAATAGTGAAAGGGAATATAAGGGAAGGGAGAAGAAATGTGTGGGAAATATCAGAAAGGGAGACAGGACCTAAAGACTCCAAACAATGGGAAATGAACTAGGGGTGAAGGAAGGGGAGGAGTGCATGGGGATGGAGTGTATGGGTGACCATCAATGAGGGGGTCACTTGATGGAATGAGCACTGGGTGTCATTCTGTATGTTGGCAAATTGAACACCTATAAAAAATAAATTTATTATTAAAATGAAGAACGAAAGAAAGAAAGAAAGAAAGAAAGAAAGAAAGAAAGAAAGAAAGAAAGAAAGAAAGAAAAGTTGGCACCTGGGAGGCTCAGTCAGTTAAGATTCTGCCTTAGGCTCAGATCATGATCCAGGTCCCTAAGGCAGGCTATCTGTTCAGCAGGGAACCTGCTTCTCCCTCTCCCTCTGCCCCTCTGCCCCTCTGGCTAATGCTTTTTCTCTCCTCTCTCTCTCAAATACATAAATGAGATCTTTGAAAAAGAAACAAACAAACAAACCCAGAAGGAAAAGAAATCTCCCATGTAGAAGAATTTCAAACAATTGGTCCAGACATTCTCCACTCATGTTGATGAGCATAGCGTCCCACTCCTATGTGTGGAATACACATAGTAACTTCCTCTACAAAATATATTATGAAAAACTTAAAATTATAATGATAATATAATAATAGTAATAATGATAATAATAATAATCACCTTAGTACGGAGAAAGCTGACCAACACTACCTCAGCAAGATGATCAGATCGATACCAAGACTGATAAATCATGCTGAGAGTATGTATCCTTTATATGATATAATAAAAATGGCAGTATATCTCTACATATAATCCACAAAACTGTTCAATCATGAGATAAACAATAGACATATCCCAACTGAGCAACATTTTACAAAATACTCTACTTCTAAATGTGTTCCAGTAAAACAAGAATATGGAAATCCTGAAACACTGTCACAATCCAGAGGAGCCTCAGAAAACTTGAGGAAATGGAACGTGATATGAGGGATGGTAACTTAGGAAAAACTAAGGAAATCTGAATAAAGTATTGGCTTTGGTTAATGCGAATATTTTAATATCGATTCTTTATCCAATATTTGTACCATTCTAATATAAGATATCAATAATTGGAGAATTTGAGTGCAAGTGCATGAGAATTCTCTGTACTATCTTCTCAATTTCCCTATAAATCTTTTCATTTTTTCTAGTAAATAAGATTTACTTTGAAAATTGATGTAAATGAATCAGGCTCCAATGTGAAGATATTTTAAGTATAGTTTAATTAACTTTTGCCTTATTCTTAAAGAGTTCCTTCGATGGGAATAAAGAAAGAGTTTTATATCTGAAGGATAGAAAAACACTTATGAGCACGTGTAATGTCTCCTCAACCTGAAAATCAGGAAAGGATAATAAATAGCAAAGATCAGATAAAAATACTTCTATTATAATGGACACCATATTGCAAGTGCATTTGAAATTAGCAAGGCCTAACATTTATTTCCTTGACATTTTTCTTCCAAAGAAATCACAGTACTTCAGTGTCAGTTGAAACAGGGGAAGAATCTCAGGGAAGAATCCTTCACATCATAATAGGACCATTGATGATAATGTCTCTCAGTTCTTTCCAAATCCATCAAGATGCATTTCCTGATGAGTGACTGAGCTGTGAAGAAAGAGTTGAGAAACCCTCATCCCTCTGATTACTTGTGTCAGAATATTTTAACCATATTACTACGCATATTAAATATCCTATTAACAGGAAATACATCTCTGATTGGATTCTGAGTAATCAGATGGGCAGGGAAATATCGTTTGACTCACTCTTCATCTTTTAGAGACAAAGGAGAGCATTTCTATGTACAGAGACAGTCGTCAAGATAGCCTTAGGGAATAAGAGTCTGCAGCATGGAATCCAGCTGCACAGGCGGTACGCCTGGGCTCCAGGTTTTCCTGATCCTAAATCCCTGGGCCTGTCCCCCAACATGGGCTGCCACGCTGAGGTCTTTTGCAATTGCTCTCTTAGGAGCTCCGGGGAAAGGGGAAGGAGCTAGATAGGATGGGACTGGACGTGTGGAAGCTGAGAAAATTAAGGCCATTCCACTTTAAGTTCAGTGTTAGAGCATGTCCAGCCATCCCAGGCCCCTGTGAAGAAGAGCTGAAATTTACATTACTTCAGTTACAGGAAAAAAACAAAAGTTTATGGCTTAATTTCCAAGAAAGCCCCACAGTAGAATAAAAACTGAACCCAGGCCAAGGGCAGGAAACCCCTATTAGAATGAGAACAGAGGTCAATGCCTTTGAAGGCCACATATCAAAATGTAAACAGAACTTGAGGAATTGCTCTAGCCCCTCTGGAGGTCCTTGAGTCCAGCCCTAAAATCTAAACTAAAACGCACCTCGTGGTCCAAGTCCCTCCTCCGCTGTGTCGGGTATACTTGGACACAAGCTCGAGTTTGTAAATCAACACTCATATCCTTGTATTGGTGTGGACTCCTTAGTGGTTTCCGGATTTGCAATCTTTGGCACAACACCCGCATGTCCCCTCCCGACATGGGCAGACCCCCTGTGCCCTCCCTCCCAGGCTGACCCTCCGTCACCTCCCCGTCCTCAGCAGCTGGGCAAGGTCCTCACAAAGTTCCCACAGGCACGGTGGACACTCCCACCATCCCCAGTCCCAGGAAAAGGAAGGTTGTTTCGGTAGGACACACTGCCATGGTGGCTGAAGTGATCCCTGCCCAGGATGGCAGCTGGTGACAGGTCGGGGTCAGTGTCCCTGATGCATGGGTCCTCCTCCCGGTTTTCCCACAAGAAACGAAGGAGGAGGCACTCGTCTCCACCAGGGACATGACGCAGATACACCTTGATGTCAACAGGATATTCGGCAGCCACATCATATTTTGGGACTACTCCGGGGTTAGGTGAGGCTGAGGGGCCGGGGGGATCGGGCCCTGTGAGAGGCCCGGGGACTTCTGGGTAGGGAACACGGGGCTTCTGAGCCAGGAGGACGCAACAGCAGCCAACAACACACCGCTATATGGTAGGATGCTGGGGATGACCCCCGGGCCCCTACCCCGGGGCATCGGGGATGAGGAGGCCACTAGGATGGAGCCTCCAGGGTTTACCATGTGAGCTGAAACTCAATGGGGTGAGGGATGGCACAAAGAAAAGCAGGGGGCTATGGTGGGGACCGTCGGGCAGTAAGGGGACCTGCGGGCCAGGCAGCATGGCCGTGGCTATAGTAGGACACACATCGATCCGATGAGGGTCAGACGGGTCACGGTGACAGCCACCCTTGGTGCTTTATATATTTCTACATTCTATGCATTTAATTTCTGACAATTTGCAATTTGTAAACATACATCGTATTATAACCCCCAGATAATGCCCCCGCTCCAGCAAGGGAACTGCACTGACCATTAGGGCCCCAGGGACATGTGTCACAGCAATCCCCAGACTGGGGTCGCCTTTATCTGGTGACGTCTCCATGTGCATCTTAGAGAAAGGGGATGCCCTGTGTCCAGAGGCCCCCCAGGCCATCCCCATCTTTCCCCACCCCCACACCATCCCCCTACATCATATCCCCCTTTGCATCCCCACTACACCAACCCCCTCAAACCCACACCCCCCCCACACAATCCCCACGCACACTATACCCCAACACCATCCCCCCATACCATCCCCCACACTCCACAACCATCATAACCCTGCCCCCACAACATCCACCACCACTCCATTGGCCCCGAGAAAAGAACTGGTGCAGCTGTCCCCTGTGGGACATGCTCAGCCTCCCTGGGGTTCTCTGAAAAACCTGCTCCCCTCAGGAGCACGCGAGTCCCATGGAGTACCCAGGGGTTGCAGGGAGGAGGGAAGGCAGGGAATCCCAGTCAGTGTGGGTGCAGGTGATTGGTGAAGAGGACCCACTGTGCACAGTCTCCGCCCACTGTCCCTCCTGGATGGTAGCACATCCTGCACAGGACACCAGACCCTAACCCAGGTGGACCTTGGCTGGCCTGGCCCCGGGCTCTGTGGGTGCTGGGGTGATTTGAGCCCCCCCATGCCCAACACAAAGACTAATGGGATCCAGCCCCCCATGGCCCTGGCCAAGCCTAGACTCTGTCCCCGTGCTAAGTGAGCCCTCTCACAGCTGGATGTGGCCTCCTGGGCCCTGGGCATGCCCCACAGATACAGGTCCCTGAACTAGGGAAGCCCTGGGGATTCTGGGACACTCCAGGGTGGGGCAATCAGGGGTAGCCTGGGGGACACACCCTCACACAAACCAGGAGGCAGGCTCCTCCATGTGATGGGGCTCCAGAGGGCCCAAGGTCTGGGTCCAGGTGCCCTGTGTTGGCCCAGCCCAGAAGCCCATGTGCTGCAGGTCCAGGTCATCTCTGCTGTCCTCAGAACCATCTCTCAGGCTGAAACCTCAGTACACACGCCCCCACCACGAGTCCACACATGCTCCCAGGTGGGGAACTCCAGCACCTGCCCCACCACCCCGTGTGATTCTTGCCCTCCCCTAAAGGACAGAAAGGTCTTCCTCCCCAGGGGAAGGCGGGTACCCTCGGCTCTGAGCCCCGTTAGCTGTAGAAAGTCAATAAAGTGTTGTGGTGCGAAAATGCACAGCCAGTCCATTTCGGTGTCTCCCAGAAGTCTTTGCAGCAGGCAGGGAGAGACCCCCAGAGAGGAGGAAGGGCACCAATGAGGCCCCAACCAGGCCATGCAGGGGCGTCGCCAGGCACACACAGCTGACGTCAAAACGTGACTTCAAGGGGCGGACTGATGGCAGGGTCAGGACCCCACAGAATTTACTGGGACTCAGACTTTGCACCTCAGGCCAGGAGGGGCTGGGACAGAGTAACAGCCAGGGAGCCTCAGGAAACCAGGGTCTGTGCAAAGCGACCTGAGAAGGCTGTGCTCCATCTGCCCAGGGGGCCGGGGCTGGCCGGGTTCCGGGGCACTTCCTCCCCTCCACGCATCCCCACGCCTGTGTGCCTGGTGCACAGAGGGCCTGCAGTGTGATCAGCGTGGCCCTGAAAGCTATGTCAGGACAGCAGACCTTTGTGTTGTGCCCAAGATTACGAATCCGAGAAACCACCAAGGAGCCCACACCCATGCAAACTCCCAAGGGTTTCTACACAAGCTGGAGCGTGGGTCTAAGTGCACCCCACACAGAGGAGCAGGGACTTTGACCCCGAGGCTAAGAGGTGTAGCAGCTTTATAGGATCCAGTGGCCCATGGGATACATAGAAAGTTGCACAGTCATGGCGGTCCACATGCAGGTGGCCGAATGAATTACACCTTTCCCTATAGTATCCACTTGAGCTGGCCTATTACTTTGGTCAGAATCGGCATGCAGTTTTGGCGGGCACAAACAGGGTTACAATGTTTTGAGCCGATTTCTGATTAGGGTGTGCCCAGCAGCCTGACAAGGGTGGGGCAGCTCCATCAGCCACAAGCAGGTCATATGGGGGTCATAGGTGAGGTGGCAGGTGTAGCGGCTGCCTTTGGCTCAGGGTGTGATCCTGGAGTCCCGCATGGGTCTCTCCCTGCAGAGCCTGCTTCTCCCTCTGCCTGTGTCTCTGCCTCTCTCTCTCTCATTGTGTCTCTCGTGAATAACTAAATAAAATCTTTAAAAAACAAAAACAAAGAAACCAGTCATCATTGTCTTTCGCTCTTTTCAGTTCCATGTTGTTCCTTTTAGTTCTTTTTTTTAAGATTTTGTTCATGTATGAGAGAGAGAGAGAGAGAGAGAGAGAGAAACAGGCTCCATGCAGGGAGCCTGATGCGGGACTCCATCCGGGGACTCCGGGGTCACGCCCTAAGCCCAAGGCAGAGGCTCCACCGCTGAGCCACCCAGGTGTCCCTGGTTTTGTTCTGGGCAAATGCAGCTATTTCACTAGTTCTGGCAATTCATACTGTTGTTCGATGATCTCGGGGTGACCAGAAACTGAGATGTGTCAAAAGTCCTTTGCGTGGTTCTTCTGGAATCTGGGAAAAATAAATAAATAAATAAATAAATAAATAAATAAATAAATAAATAAATGTGTGTGTGTGTGTGTGTGTGTGTGTTGTTTGTTTGTTTTTGCAAGAGCATCAGAACACCTGTACATGACATGGCGGTCACCGGTGGACATGGTTACAGACCCGAGGAGAGTTGGCTAGAGTGCAGTCGAGAAGAAAAACGGATTATGATTTGTCACACACAGCATTTTAACAATGTACCAGGGCACGTTACCACTTTACGACTTTATGTCGCTTTTGGAACACCCACAGCATTCACACAACCAATATAATCTAAGAGGGCTTATGATTCTTTGTCTGACGCTGCTTCTCACGTGCCTTCACATAGCAGGTAAACGACCTATGTTAGTCAAGAGACTCAACTTAGGGCTAGACTTTTCTGGGATCCGCTGAAAATCCATGAATGAACGGATGAAGGAACCAGCAAACAGCTGAGCAGCCAGCCGGCCAGCCAGATACACAATCCATCCATCCATCCATCCATCCATCCATCCATCCATCCATCCAACCAACCAACCAACATCTCAGAAGCTTTCAAGGCCCAGGCCTATAAAGGATCATGGGTCATTACAAAACTGAAAACAACATCAGTATCTGTTTCGCCAGGGTGGCCCTAGGAGATTCCACAGGAGCTTATAGAGTTGTCCCCAAAATGTAGCTCCTTTAATATTGAGAAGTTTTCACTCTCTCACGGAGGTAATTCGTGGATAAAAAGGAATATAAAAACCTGGCTGGTCTGGAGAGGGAAAATAATAACATATTTTTTTCTTCTCTGTTCACAATCCCTTACCGTGATTAGACTACCAACGCAAGGAAATCTCTTCATTTTAACAGAGACAAGAGCCGAGTCTTAATGCTATACCAGTGTACTAGTAAAGCTCACTTCTCCCAATCTCAGTCTGTCCTGAGCATGCATACAATTCCTTTTCAAAAAAATCTGCTTCCAGGACGCCTGGGTGTTTCAGTGGTTGAACCTCTGCCTTTGGCTCATGGTGTGATCCCGGGGGGGCCAGGGATCCAGTCCCACAGTGGGCTCCCTGCGTGGATCCCACTTCTCTCTCCTCCCGTGTCTCTGCACCTCTGTCTCTGTGTCTCTCTCTGTGAGTCTCTCACGAATACATAAATAAAAACTTTAAAGAAATTCCCTAGTTGTTTCCTTCAGAAACCCCTTCTACAATGGTCTTTTTTGTTCAGATTCACCCTTAAGTGTTCTTTGTCTAAAGAAGCAGGCTCTGGGATGCCTGGTGGCTGGTCGTCATTTGAGCATCTGGCTTTGGCTCAGGACGTGATCCCGGACTCCTGGGATCGGGTCCCATACCCGGCTCCTTGCATGGAGCCTTCTTTTCCCTCTCTCTGCCTCCCTCTGTCCCTCCCTCCCTCCCTATTAAGTAAATAAAATCTTTTTTTTTAAAGATTTTATTTATTTATTCTTGAGAGATAGAAGGAGAGACAGAGCCAGAGACACAGGCAGAGGGAGAAGCAGGCTCCATGCACCGGGAGCCCGACGTGGGATTCGATCCCGGGTCTCCAGGATCGCGCCCTGGGCCAAAGGCAGGCGCCAAACCGCTGTGCCACCCAGGGATCCCAAGTAAATAAAATCTTAATAAAAAAAAAAAAGCCAGGCTCATTATTTTAGGACAGAATTATTTTCTTTTCCCTCACCAAAACATGTATTCTCACGCCTTGTACGTTTCCTACACGTCTCCTACTTGTCACACACAGAGTTGTTTTCCTTATCGTTCTCCAGTAGTCTCCATTCCATTGGCAGGCTTTTGCAAAATTGTAATATATTAGCTTTCTTTCAGAGAGAGAGCACTGTGTGAAGTGGGGAAGGGGGAGGAGGAGGAGGGAGAGGGAGAGAGTGCGAGACCGACCGAGCATCTTTCCTTTTTTAAACTATTTTGTTTCTTTATTCCCGTGTGAGAGACAGAGACAGAGACAGAGACAGAGACATGGGCAGAAGCAGGTCCCCGCAAGGAGACAGATGCAGGAAAGGATCCCGGACCGGCATGATCGGGCCCTGAGATGAAGGCAGACGCTTAACCGCTGAGAAATCGGGGGTCCCGAACGAACGAACGAACGAACGAACGAACGGACGGACGGACGGACAGATGGATGGACGGACGAACGAACGAACGAACAGAACTTCATCCCAGATCGTGGGAACTTGTGAAATATTGTCACTCGTCCTTATCTCTCCGAGCTGTCCTGTTCCCGATTTTTACCCGCGCCGGCCTTTGAACTCCTAAGCTACAGTTCCTTTACAAAGGGATGTCAGCAATATAGCATCCGGAGGTAGAGGAAACCTCTCCCTCGTAGAACCCATAGGGACACGTAGACACAGACGAGATGCCAACAAAGTATATAGCCTTGGTCTCACTCCTATCTGTGGAGAGGTCACGAAAGACCCGATGTTCCGATCTCCCCGCTGGCTGGGTGACAACAACTCCAGTGGCCAGCGAGCGTGACCGCGTCCGGACCCCATCCATCCTTTGGTTTCCATTTCGAAAGAGAAGAGGCCGGTTTCCTGCAAAGATACCCAAAGCCGCAGCAACAACCCAACCCGAAGAAGACCAGAGCGTCTGTCTCCCCGAGCGAGCCGAGCACTGGTTCCTCACCAACAGTCGGGACATTACTGATGGAGCCAGAGGGATTTTTAGGTTAGGTTCTGGTCCCTGGGCTGGCCTCATTGCCAGCTTTCTCTAATCGTGGAGACCATAGCATTCAGGCATGAGCAAAGCACCCCATTCACCCGGTTTGGGCCATCTGAGCCTCAGGTTCCCCTTCCACGTGTCCCAGGTCAGTGAGCACTTGCAAGTAAGTATAGGCCCCCTAAGCAGCCCAGGGGTAGCCTGCCAGAGTTTCCTGTGGCTGGCGGGGGGGGGGGGGGGGGGGGGGGGGGGGTGCGTGTGTGTGTGTGTGTGTGTGTGTGTGTGTGTGTCTCGTGTGCTCAACCTTCGCTGCAGGGTTCTCTAGGGTCTGGTTCGGTTCGCCCCGCTTTTCTGCGTGCGCGTGCACGTGCGTGTGCATGCTCCATAAGGAGCTGGGGCGTCCTCGGGAGGAGGGACGCCGTAGAGAGTGGACAGTTTATTCTCTGATCTTGGTACGGGCAAGGCTGTAGGGCTTGAACTCTGTGGGAACCAGGAAGGTTTTCTTCCGTTTTCTCATCGTCAGTTTTGGCAGGTTGCCTTTTAGTGATCGATCGATCTGATCGAAACAAAACAAAACAAAACAAAACAAAACAAAACAACACAACTTTTTTTTTTCCTTTTTGTAAAGATTCTGTTTATTTTCTCCTGAGACACAGTGAGTGAGAGAGTCGGACACACAGGCAGAGGGAGAAGCAGGCTCCATGCTTGGAACCCGACGTGGGACTCTGATGCCGGGCCTCCAGGATCAGGCCCCGGGCTGAAGGCGGCGCTCAACCGCCGAGCCACCCGGGCTGCCCACCTTTTTCTTTTTCTTTTTTTCTTTTAATTTTTTTTATTTTTTTTCAGAAGATTTTAGGTGTATGCGATGTTTACACCCAGGTTAGGGCTCATCCTCGCAACCGAGAAATATAGAGTCCCACACTCCCCCGACAGTGCCAGCCAGCAGTCACGCACCCCTTCATCGATTTCATTTGTTCATTTGCTTGCTTGCTTGCTTGCTTGCTTGCTTGCTTCCTGGCTTGCTTATGTATACATTCATTCAGCCGGTCAGTCGGTCAGCCGATCAGTTCAGTCAGTCAGTCAGTCAGTCAGTCCTTTTAATGAATCATTCATTCTTTCCTGTTTTAGAGGTGTTCTTTATTTATCCATGAGAGACACACAGAGACAGGCATTGACAGACTGCAGAGAGAAGCAGGCTCCCCGCGGGGAGCCCCAAGTGGGAGCCGGGGCCCCAGGACCCCAGGATGATGACCTGACCCCAAGGCAGATGCTGAACACGGAGCTACCCAGGCGTCCCCGTTGCTTGACTTTTCAGGGGAGGCAGACAGGCAACGTGCATTCAGTGGCACGGAAATAGAGCCCAACTAGTGCTGAGTTTTCTGTGAGCCGTTTGGCCCTGGGTCAGTGTGAAAGCCATTGGAGCAGGGCCCAGAAACGTTCAAGGCTGAGAATTTCCTTCCTCCATAATCATTTCACAGACGCTTAATTGAAAGTGGTATCTACCTATCGTATGGCAAACGTCTTTCTCTGTTTGGGTTCTAGCCAAGACCCAGAGAGTCGAAGCCCCCAACCTCACGGACTGAAAGTCGCCAGTTGGATGCAGAGATAGTTAGGCAGGCAGGCAGGCAGGCAGACAGGCAGAGCCGGAAAGGCAGGCGCCACACCGGTGAGTCCAGGTGTGAGGAATGTGGGATCGCAGGGCAGCTGGGTCGCAGCCTGGTCCGGATCCGCCCGGGTCAGTAGCGTTTCCTGACACAGGACGGCAGGACGGGGCGCCAAAGAGGGGCCTTGGGGTGGCTTTCCTCCTCCGCCTCCTTGGGATGGGGACATCTGCCCCACTCGGGGCATGCCCCCCACCCGCCCACGCGCCCACCCCCACACGCTGGCCACCGGTCGGTCCCGCAGGCGCCTGCCTTCCGAACCACCCAGGCTGCACCGGTTCCATGTCCGGTTCCGGTTCCGGTTCCGGCCCAGGCTCCGGCCCCAGGCAAGGGCGCACTTGCAAATATCATCCATGGGAGGCTTCCTGCTGCCCTCACTCCTACAGATCCGGGACACCGGAGGGTGGGGGGGTGGGAGCGGTTCCCAGATGGGATGTAGAAATGTCCGCCAACCGAAACCCGTCCTTCCCGCGTCATCTCCCCACGACGTGACGCGACACCCTGTGCGGTGTGTGGAGAGAGACCCTTTGTCTCGCCGCCACCGCTACAGCAACCGAGGACAGTCCTCAAACAGGAGCACGGTCCCATGAGCATCGGTCCCATCTGAACCTATTCCCTAGTTGGGGATCCTAGGGTGTGTCTAGGGATAGACCTGGAGCACGAGGTCCTGTGTGTGGGAACCAGATGAACGAACGCGCAAGACCGTGGGTGGCGGTGGGAAGGAAGAGGTGCGGACGAGGTGTGCCCGGGTGGCATACCCGCGTTTGAGCGGCTGCCTTCCACTCGGCTCCCGGCATCATCACAGCGTTTTGGGGATCCAGCACCGCACCGGGCTCCCCGCGTGGAGCCTGCTTCTCCCTCTGCCTGCCTCCCGGCCTCCTTCTGTGTGTCTCCCTTGAATAAATACAGCTTATTTATTCATTTATTTGTTAAAGATTTTATTTATTTATGTATGTATGTATGTATGTATTTATTTATTTATTTATTCGAGAGAGAGAGAGAGAGAGAGAGAGAGAGAGAGAGAGAGAGAGGCAGAGATCCCATGCCCGATCAATACAGTTTAAGAAATTAAACTTAAGGGATCCCTGGGTGGCGCAGCGGTTTGGCGCCGCCTGCAGCCTGTGGTGTGATCCTGGAGACCCGGGATCCAGTCCCACATCGGGCTCCCTGCATGGAGCCTGCTTCTCCCTCTGTCTGTGTCTCTGCCTCTCTCTCTCCCTCTCTCTCTCTCTCTCTCTCTCTCTCCCTGACTAAAAAAAAAATCCTTAAAAATAATGAATGAATAATAAATGAATGAATAAATAAATAAATAGATAAATAAATAGATAAATAAATAAATAAAATTTTAAAAATTAAAAAAAAGAGAGTTAAAAAATGGAATGGACAGATAACTTGGCGAGGAGGATGTGTGAAGGTATGTAATGCCGCTGAGCGACTCTAGGCTTAGAAAGGGTTACAAGGTTCCACCGTAGGTGACGCCTGTCTTTTGGACCACAACCGAAACACAAAACAAGACCCCCTGTCCCTGGCTCAGAGTAAGGGAGTTCCTGGGTCAGGCTGGAGGGGGTTCCTGTGGTCCGCAGAGTGCAGAACCCCGGTTCAGCCATCTGGACTCTTTTCTTCCTGTCCTCGGAGACAGGCGTGGTCGCAGACGGCACACGCCTGTAAAGGCAAGGCCAGAAGGAAGAACTTCAGCATCCCTTTGGCTCTTCTTTTCTGTTCTTCCGGTTGTTGTGGTTCCGGTGTTGTTGAGCCTCAGCATTTCCAAGCACCTTGGAGGGGCAACCTGGGAGGCTCGCTGAGGTTAAGCAGCTGACTCTCGGTTTCGTCCGCCAGGAGGTGGCACTCTTGACTCGCCCAGTGAGGCCGTGGCGACCTCTGGAAGGAAGGTATCAGGCTCAGGGTTTCCGAGGGGCTCGGCTGGCTCCCCGAGAAGTGGATCTGAGTGTCTCCAGGCTGTCTGATCCTATCTGAGTCTTAGGATGCGATTCCAGGGGCCCGTGGCCCGCTCGGTCAGTAGAGAGCACGGCTCTTGACCTCCAGGTCCTGAGTGCGAGCCCTACCTTGGGAGTAGAGATCACTTTGACAAATGGACCCCGGAGGGGGGGGGCGGGGGGGGGAGAGGGGAGGGGAGGGGGGAGGGGAGGGAGGAGGGGAGGGCGGCGTGGGGACTGGGGGAGGTCGAAAGAAAGAGAAACAGACGCCATTCTACTCAGGGAAGGCCTTGGTGATACAGGGGATCCTTCCAACGGTGTCTGGTTACAATGAGAACGGATTCCCACCGACCTTCTGAAGAGGATTTAACAATCGCCAAGAAAAAAAAGGAAGATGACTCACTGAGAGTTTCTGAACTCTGTTCAGGGTTTCGTGGAACTCATTCAGTTCCACGTTGTTCCTTTCTGTTCGGCTTCCATGCAGCTTTTTCATTAGTTCCGGCAACTCCTACTGTATGTAGTTGGACGATCTCAGGATGACCAGACACCGGGATCCGTCCAGAGTGCTTTCCGCGAATCTTCTGAAAGGCGGACCGTATTGTTGCAAGACCTTCCGAACAACACCTGCACGTGACAGGGAGGTCACCCACGGACGGACGTGCCTAAAGACCCGATGAGAATTCATTATAATGCAGTCGAGAGGAAAATCCGACCAGTTTCTGTCACACACACACACACACACACACACACACACACACACACACTCACACACAACACACGCAGGCACACACACAGAGCATTTAACCAGTTCGAATGTGGAGTGATGGCACTCTACCAGGACACATTACAAGTTTAGGAATTTCATTTCGTGTTTGGAACACCGGCAGCATTCACCCACGCAATATAATCTAAGAGGGCTTATGATTCTTTGTCTGACAGTGCTTCTCATGGTCCTTCCCATAACAGGTAAACGACCTATAGTAGTCAAGAGACTCTATTTAGGGTTTGGCATTCTGGGATCCGCTGAGAATCCACGAACGGATGAAGGAACCAGTAGACAGACAGCCAGGCAGCCAACCAGCCAACCAAAAACATCTCAGAAGTTTTCAAGGCACATGCCTACAAAGGATCACGGATCATAACAAAACGGAAATCTTCATTGTCTCTTTGGCCAAGGTGGCCCCTAGGAGATTCTACAGGTGCTCTTAGAGTTGTCCCCCAAAATGAAGCTCCTTTAACGTGGAGAAGTGTTCACTCTTACGTAGGGGAAGACCGGATAAAAACGAATCCAAAAAATAAAATAAATAAGTAAATAACAGAAAAAGTTAAACAACAACAACAACAACAACAACCAAAAAAAAAAAAAAGGAATCTAAAAACCTTGCTGTTCTGGGCAGGTAAAGGGAGAAACACACACACACACACACACACACACACACACACAAAAACAAACAAACAAAAAAACCCCAACCAAACCAAACCAAACCAAGCCAAGCCAAGCCAAACAAACAAACAAACAAAAAAGCACATTGTCTTTGTCTTTTCTTCTCTGTTCACACTCTTATCAAGAGTAGACTACCAATGCAAGAGAATCTCGTCATTTTAGCAGAGAGAAGAGCCAAATCTCAGTTGTACACCAGTATACTAGTAAAACCCACTTCTCCCAATCTCAGTCCGTCCTGACCACGCCTACAATTACTTTTCAAAGAGTCTGCTTCTGGGACGCCTTGGGTGGCTCAGCGGTGGTGGAAGGTCTGCTTTTGGCTCAGGGCCTGATCCCAGGGGTCCTGGGATCCAGACCCGCATCGGCTTCCCAGTGGAGCCTACTTCTTCCCCTGCCTGTCTCTCTCTCTCTCTCTCTCTCTCTCTCTCTCTCTCCCTGTCTCTCTCTCTTTCTCTGTCTCTGTCTCGCTTTCTCCGTCTCTGTCTCTCTTTATCTCTCTGTCTCTCTCTGTCTCTCTCTGTCTGTCTCTCTTTATCTCTCTGCCTCTCTTTTCTCTGCCTGTCTCTCTCTGTGTCTCTCTCCCCTTCTCTCTGTCTCTGTCTCTCTTCCTTTCTCTCTCTCTCTCTCTCTCTCTCTGTCTCTCTCTATCTCTCTGTCTGTCTCTGTCTCTCTCTTTCTCTCTCTGTCTCTCTCTCTCTCTCTCCCATGAATACATAAGTAAAATCCAAAAAAAAAAAAGAAAACCAAAAACAAATCTCAAAAATCTCCTTCAGAAATCCCTTCTATAATTTCTTTTTCCGTTCCGTCAGGCTTTTTTTTTTTTTAATTATTTATTTTTGATAGTCATACAGAGAGAGAGAGAGAGAGAGAGGCAGAGACACAGGCAGAGGGAGAAGCAGGCTCCATGCACCAGGAGCCCGACGTGGGATTCCGATCCCGGGCCTCCAGGATCGCGCCCTGGGCCAAAGGCAGGCGCCAAACCGCTGCGCCACCCAGGGATCCCCCGTTCCGTGAGTCTTAAGTGTTCTTTCTCTAAATAGCTGGGCTTTGGGATGCCCGTGTGCCTCAGCCTTTGATCGTCTGGCTTGGGCTCAGGGCGTGATCCCAGACTCCTGGGACTGAGTCCCATATCAGGGTCCTCGCATGGAGCCTGCTTCCCTTGTGTCTGCCTGTCCCTGTGTCTCTCATCTCATGAATAAGTAAATAAAATCTTAAAAAAAAAAAAAAGCCAGAGTCATTTCAGGACAGATTCGTTTTCTTTAACCACCACCACCACCACCACCACCCGCATTTTCTACATGTCTCCTACTATCTCACACACAGAGGTTGTTTTCCTTGTCGTTAACCAGTAGTCTCGATTCCATGTGGCAGATTTTTAAAAATTGTACTTATTTTACACTTTTTGAGCGAGGAGAGAGGAGAGAGGAGAGAGAGAGAGAGAGAGAGAGCACTTTGTGAAGGGGGAAGGGAAAGAGAGAGACAGAGACAGAGACATAGGCAGAAGCAGGCTCCCCACAGGGAGCCAGATGTGGAAATGGGTCCGGACTCGGACACTACCCCCCCCCCGCCGCCCCAGAATTGGGCCCTGACCCAAAGGCCGATGCTCAACCCCTCAACCACTGAGCCACCCAGGCGGCAGACTGTTAACTCCTAGAAACCTCAGTCTCTGGTGAAAAGCACAGAGGAACCACGGGCACATTGCCTATCATACCAGAAATCCTTAGATTGTCAAATGGATGAATACATGTGATAGTTTTTAGAAACACGTGTGTGTGTGTGTGTGTGTGTGTGTGTGTGTGTGTGTGTGTATGCGTATGTATTGTTGGGCTGGCTGAGAGACAGGGGCACCCAAAATGGCGGACATCTCAAACTGGGTCAAAATGGCTGATCTTCCCGTCAAAGCAGCAGCCCTGACCACCACATCATCTCCAGTAAGTCGAAGCCTAGATGGGAAACCGAAACTTTCCATCCAGGACTTTCCAGCCAGGAACCACCCCCACCCCCACCCCCTCCCCTGATACTACCCCACCCCACCCCCCCAGCCAATCACCTAAGGACACAGTGTTCCCTTGTCTAATTTGGCAAGGGACCCACCCGGATCCAGAGCCGGAACCAAGAAGGCTTAAAAAACCCCACAGTCCCCAACCCCGCGCGACTTCCCTGTCTCTGGCCACCTCTCCGAGTCATGGAACCTCGCCCAGGAGCGCTCCCCATTAAAGCACTCTCGAACCTACTGCCTGGCTCTGCTGGTTTTCTGTTATTTCTCCGCTGTTCATTTTGTAAAAACCTAACATGTAGGACACAAATTTTTTTTTTTTTAAGATTTGGTGTGTGTGGGTGTGTGTGTGTCTGTGAGACAGAGAGAGAGAGAGAGAGAGAGAAGCAAAACAGAGGGAGAAGCAGGCTCCAATACAGGGAGCCTGACGTGGGACTCGATCCCGGGACTCCAGGATCACGCCCTGGGCTGAAGGTGGCACTAAAACGCTGAGACACACGGGCTGCCCTGTATGATACAATTGTTAAGGAAGCACGAAACAGGGGATCCCTGGGTGGCTCAGCGGTTTAGCACCTGCCTCCGGCCCAGGGCGTGATCCTGGAGTCCCGGGATCGAGTCCTACATCGGGGGTTCCTGCAGGGAGCCCGCTTCTCCCTCTGCCTGTGTCTCTGCCTGTGTGTGTGTGTGTGTGTGTATGTATGTCTCATGAATTGTGAATTAAAATTTTAAAAAAAGAGGAAGGAAAAAAGAAACAAACAAACCTGAAACACGTTTACTAACACACCCAGGTATCGGCAGGTTTCCTGAATCAGACAAAAGAGAAACACAAAAACTGAGGTGGGGGGAGGGGGGGAAGGAAGAAAAGGGCAAGGGGTGGAGGAGGAAAACACAACACCACCAAACAAAAAAAACCACCTTGGGTGTCTCATTGACTCACACTCTAGTATTTTACCTTCTGTTGGAAAGACAGACGCCAGGTATCCGGTGAACTGAACCCAATTTATCAATTAAGCTAGTTACACCTTCAAAGTTCCAGGTCACCAAAGATTTGGGAAGGTATTGTAAAAGTTTAACCTACAGACCTTTTTTCATCTTTTTCTTTCTTTCTTTCTTTCTTTCTTTCTTTCTTTCTTTCTTTCTTTCTTTCTTTCTTTCTGTCTTTCTTTCTTTCTTTCTTTCTTTCTTTCTTTCTTTCTTTCTTTTTTTTACCTGCTTGCTCGTAACAAGGAAAAGTACACGAGACAGACAAAATCGATCATTTGGAGTAGTTTCCGTGGACAAATCCTCAGAGGCACAACTTAACTAATCCGTTGAGATCACAGCAAAAGTTGAGTACGCCCGTCCCTCGGGGCCTGGACCCTCGGGCATCCATCCGGGTCGGTCCCGGTGGAACAAGGGGATAAGTAGTTCTCCTTTTCCTTGCTGTGCCTGTCGGGTCTAACAAGACACCACAGTGTCTTGTTTCTTTGTAATGAGGTGGCGGAGGGGTGTATCTCGATCACCACCATTCCAGGGCCCACAAACTGTGACGGGAGCACAGCGCATCCCACCGCCCACCCCAACCCCAACGGCGGCGGGGGTGGGGGTGGGTGGGGGCAAAGCTGGTCATCCGTATGAAGTGTGACGGTGATAGCTCCCAGGACACGTCTTTTTACAGGAAACCCACAGGGACCGCGGATACGCAGAGATGACTGAGGCCGATGTAAATCCGAAGGCCTACCCCGTGGCAGATGCCCACCTCACCAAGAAACTCCTGGACGCTTGTTCAGCAGTCCTGTAACTACAAGCAGCTTCGGAAAGGAGCTCACGGAGCCACCAAAACCCTCCACGGAGGCATCCCTGAGTTCATCCTGATGGCTGGCTGTGGACGCCGAGCCCCTGGAGGTCATCCCGCACCTTCCGCTGCCTGCCGCGCTGCGCCGCATGAAGAGAAGAGAAGAACGTGCCCTACGTGTGTTCGTGCGCTCCAAGCAGGCCCTCGGGCGGGCCTGCGGGGTGTCCGGGTGTCCTAGTGTCATTTGCCAATAGGCTCCTGCCGTCTGCTTCGGTAACGTGACGTCGTTCCCCTTCCCCCCCCAAATCCCAACCCATGCCCCTGAGGGTGGCAGGGCAGCAGCCTACCAAAGAGATGTGCTGCAGAATTCGAGGCTACCTGGGTGAGTCAGACAGGCGGCAGCTGACGTAAGGAGTTGAGAAGTGGCTAGGGAAAAAAAAGAAAAGGAAAAGAAAGAAAGAAAGAAAGAAAGAAAGAAAGAAAGAAAGAAAGCAAGAAAGAAAGAAAGAAAGAAAGAAAGAAAGAAAGAAAGAAAGAGAGGGTCCACTGATGATGCCGGAATGAAGTCTGAGCAAGTCACGGAGACGTGACCGGAAGCTACAGCAGAGACCTCGGAATCAAGGAAACATGCTCTCTGGTGAATGGAGTCGTCTTTCACGGACGCTCGGTACCAGGTCTGAGAGGCCTTATGCCTGTTTCCTGCCAGAATCGGATCAGATGTATGTATCCTTTATCACATCAGACGGACAGTGCCAGCCTGTCATTCTGGTGAGCATCCTAATAAAGAAATATCTTCAAACTCCACCGCACCCCCCCTCCAAAAAATAAAGGAAACCAACAACCATGCATTGGCTCCAAAGGCGTAGATGTCGCCCCAGCCGCCCCCCCCCCGCCGCCCCTCCGCCCCGCCGCCCCGCGTCCTCTAAAAACTCAATCTATGTGTTCCCCACTCCCACTGTCAGGCTCCCGTGGTGGCCCAATGGCTCGGGTGATTTTTGCTCCTTACAGGGGGGCGGCGGGATGAGGAGGGGGGCGGCGATGGCGTTGGAGGCACCCGGGATGATGGCAGAGGAGTTGACCACTCCATCCACAGGAGTGTTGCAGAACCGGGGGGGGGGGTGAGGGGGCCGCGGGGGAGGCGGAGGCACAGAGGCGGCAAGGCAGTCCCCGCCCTCGCCAGGACTGAGACAGATTTAAAGGTTTTTATTTTATTCCTTTTTTATTTTTAAGGATTTCTTTATTTACTCCTGAGAGACACAGAGAGAGGCAGACAGAGACACAGGCAGAGGGAGAAGCAGGCTCCCCGCAGGCAGGGAACCGGATGCGGGCACAGGACCCCAGGGTATCCCTTCCACCTCCCCAACCCCCCACCCCCGCATCACACCCTGAGAGGAAGGCAGCCGCCCAACCACTGAGCCACCCAGGTGTCCACCCGTCCCTCTTGTCCCTCTTTTCCTTTCTCTATCCGTCAACCTTCCAGCCTTCCGCCTCCAACGCCGCCTGTTCCTTCATGTCGGCTTCCTCCTGGAAAACAGGCCTTGTCCTTGGTTGCCTTTCAGCCCTCTGAGAGAGGTGGAGGCGCAGGCAGTGGGTTGGGCATCGGTTCTGGTGCTCGTGCGTGCGTGGGTGCGTGCGGACTTCGGATTTCTGGCGTCTGCCTGCCTGGCCTGCTTTCCCCGTCTTCTTCATGATTTGGACTCATGGGAAGTGTGTGTGTGTGGGGGGGGTGGAGTCGGGTCCTTATGTCTCTGGACCACCTCTTGGGTCCCATCCCACGAGGCATCTTTCTGATGGGGTGACCTGGAAGTCCGAACGTAGGGAATTTTCTTTTCTTTCTTTCTTTCTTTCTTTCTTTCTTTCTTTCTTTCTTTCTTTCTTTCTTTCTTTCTTTCTTTCCTTTCTATTTTTACCGGATTTTGAGAGAGAGAGAGAGAGAGAGAGAGAGAGAGAGAAAGGGGCCGAGACCTAGGCAGAGGGAGAAGCAGGCTCCAATGCAAGGAGCTCCATGTGGGGCTGGATCCCCGGATCCTGTGATCACGACATGCCCCTAAGGCAGATGCTCCACACGGAGCCACCCAGGCGTCCCCGTTTCTGTATTATAAGGGAGACAGACAGGCAACATGTGTTCAGACGGACGGAAACAGAGCCCGTGTGCTGAGGTTTCTCGGAGCCCTTTGGACCTTTGGCCGGTGCGAAAGCCAAGGGAGCGGGGCCCAGAAACGTTCAAGGCTGAGAATTCCCTTGCTCAATATTCATTTCGCAGATGCCTGATTGCAAGTGGTATGGTATGGAATGGAATGGAATGGCATGGAATGGAATGGCATGGCATGGCATGGCATGGCATGGCATGGCAAACTTGTCTGTCTGTTTGGGTTAGTAGCAGGACCCAGAGAGCCGAAGGTCTCGACCTCAGGGACTTGAAGTTGCAAGTTGGATGCCAGAGATAGAGAGGTAGGCTCAGGCAGGCAGGGCCAGAAAGCTGGCTCGCCCGCCCGGGGAGTCCAGGTGTGAGGCATATGGGATCGCAGGGCAGCTGGGACACAGCCTGGTCCGGATCCACCCAGGTCCAGTAGCGTTTCCCGACTCAGGAAAACGTCGGGCGCCCAAGCGGGGCCTTCCTTAGGGATGTTTCGCTCCCCCTCCCCCTCCCCGGGACGGGGACATCTGCACCGCTAGGGGGCGCACCGGCCGCCGGCGGCGGTGGCAGCGTCTTCTGAACTACCCATGCCACCCCGGTTCCGGTTCCGGTTCCAGCCCCCGGGAAGGGCGCACTTGGAAACGTCATCCGAGGCGTCCTGGAGCCTTCACCCCCAAAGATCCGGGACACCGGACGGCGGGCGTCGTTCCCGATCGGTTGTAGAAATGTCCGCAAGGGGATCCCTGGGTGGCTCAGCGGTTTAGCGCCTGCTTTTGGCCCAGAGCGCGATCCTGGAGTCCCGGGATCGAGTCCTACATCGGGGGTTCCTGCAGGGAGCCCGCTTCTCCCTCTGCCTGTGTCTCTGCCTGTGTGTGTGTGTGTGTGTGTGTGTGTGTATGTATGTCTCATGAATTGTGAATTAAAATTTAAAAAAAAGAGGAAGGAAAAAAGAAACAAACAAACCTGAAACACGTTTACGAACACACCCAGGTATCGGCAGGTTTCCTGAATCAGACAAAAGAGAAACACAAAAACTGAGGTGGGGGGGGGGTGGGAAGGAAGAAAAGGGCAAGGGGTGGAGGAGGAAAACACAACACCACCAAACAAAAAAACCCACCTTGGGTGTCTCATTGACTCACACTCTAGTATTTTACCTTCTGTTGGAAAGACAGACGCCAGGTATCCGGTGAACTGAACCCAATTTATCAATTAAGCTAGTTACACCTTCAAAGTTCCAGGTCACCAAAGATTTGGGAAGGTATTGTAAAAGTTTAACCTATAGACCTTTTTTCATCTTTTTCTTTCTTTCTTTCTCTTTCTTTCTTTCTTTCTTTCTTTCTTTCTTTCTTTCTTTCTTTTTTTTACCTGCTTGCTCGTAACAAGGAAAAGTACACGAGACAGACAAAATCGATCATTTGGAGTAGTTTCCGTGGACAAATCCTCAGAGGCACAACTTAACTAATCCGTTGAGTTCACAGCAAAAGTTGAGTACGCCCGTCCCTCGGGGCCTGGACCCTCGGGCAAACATCCGGGTCGGTCCCGGTGGAACAAGGGGATAAGTAGTTCTCCTTTTCTTTGCTGTGCCTGTGGGGTCTAACAAGGCACCACAGTGTCTTGTTTCTTTGTAATGAGGTGGCGGAGGGGTGTATCTCGATCACCACCATTCCAGGGCCCACAAACTGTGACGGGAGCACAGCGCATCCCACCGCCCACCCCCACCCCAACGGCGGCGGGGGTGGGGGTGGGTGGGGGCAAAGCTGGTCATCCATATGAAGTGTGACGGTGATAGCTCCCAGGACACGTCTTTTTACAGGAAACCCACAGGGACCGCGGATACGCAGAGATGACTGAGGCCGATGTAAATCCGAAGGCCTACCCCGTGGCAGATGCCCACCTCACCACGAAACTCCTGGACGCTTGTTCAGCAGTCCTGTAACTACAAGCAGCTTCGGAAAGGAGCTCACGGAGCCACCAAAACCCTCCACGGAGGCATCCCTGAGTTCATCCTGATGGCTGGCTGTGGATGCCGAGCCCCTGGAGGTCATCCCGCACCTTCTGCTCCCTCCGCGCCGCGCCGCGTGAAGAGAAGAACGTGCCCTACGTGTGTTCGTGCGCTCCAAGAAGGCCCTCGGGCGGGCCTGCGGGGTGTCCGGGTGTCCTAGTGTCATTTGCCAATACTCTCCTGCCGTCTGCTTCGGTAACGTGACGTCGTTCCCCTTCCCCCCCAAATCCCAACCCATGCCCCTGAGGGTGGCAGGGCAGCAGCCTACCAAAGAGATGTGCTGCAGAATTCGAGGCTACCTGGGTGAGTCAGACAGGCGGCAGCTGACGTAAGGAGTTGAGAAGTGGCTTGGGAAAAAAAAGAAAAGAAAAAGAAAGAAAGAAAGAAAGAAAGAAAGAAAGAAAGAAAGAGAGGGTCCACTGATGATGCCGGAATGAAGTCTGAGCAAGTCACAGAGACGTGACCGGAAGCTACAGCAGAGACCTCGGAATCAAGGAAACATGCTCTCTGGTGAATGGAGTCGTCTTTCACGGACGCTCGGTACCAGGTCTGAGAGGCCTTACGCCTGTTTCCTGCCAGAATCGGATCAGATGTATGTATCCTTTATCACATCAGACGGACAGTGCCAGCCTGTCATTCTGGTGAGCATCCTAATAAAGAAATATCTTCAAACTCCACCGCACCCCCCCTCCAAAAAATAAAGGAAACCAACAACCATGCATTGGCTCCAAAGGCGTAGATGTCGCCCCAGCCGCCTCCCCCGCCGCCCCTCCGCCCCGCACCCCGCGACCTCTAAAAACTCAATCTATGTGTTCCCAACTCCCACTGTCAGGCTCCCGTGGTGGCCCAATGGCTCGGGTGATTTTTGCTCCTTACAGGGTGGCGACGGGATGAGGAGGGGGGGCGGCGATGGCGTTGGAGGCACCCGGGATGATGGCAGAGGAGTTGACCACTCCATCCACAGGAGTGTTACAGAAACGGGGGGGGGGGGGGTGCGGGGGCCGCGGGGGAGGCGGAGGCGCAGAGGCGGCAAGGCAGTCCCCGCCCCCGCCAGGACTGAGACTGATTTAAAGGTTTTTATTTTATTCCTTTTTTTTTTTAAAGGATTTCTTTATTTACTCCTGAGAGACACAGAGAGAGGCAGACAGAGACACAGGCAGAGGGAGAAGCAGGCTCCCCGCAGGCAGGGAACCGGATGCGGGCACAGGACCCCAGGGTATCCCTTCCACCTCCCCAACCCCCCCCCCCCCCCCCCCCCGCAACACACCCTGAGAGGAAGGCAGCCGCCCAACCACTGAGCCACCCAGGTGTCCACCCGTCCCTCTTGTCCCTCTTTTCCTTTCTCTATCCGTCAACCTTCCAGCCTTCCGCCTCCAACGCCGCCTGTTCCTTCATGTCGGCTTCCTCCTGGAAAACAGGCCTTGTCCGTGGTTGCCTTTCAGCCCTCTGAGAGGGGTGGAGGCGCAGGCAGTGGGTTGAGCATCGGTTCTGGTGCTCGTGTGTGCGTGCGTGCCTGCGGACTTCGGATTTCTGGCGTCTGCCTGCCTGGCCTGCTTTCCCCGTCTTCTTCATGATTTGGACTCATGGGAAGTGTGTGTGTGTGGGGGGGGGGGGGAGTCGGGTCCTTATTTCTCTGGACCACCTCTTGGGTCCCATCCCACGAGGCATCTTTCTGATGGGGTGACCTGGAAGTCCGAACGTAGGGAATTTTCTTTTCTTTCTTTCTTTCTTTTTCTTTCTTTCTTTTTATTTTTGCCGGATTTTGAGAGAGAGAGAGAGAGAGAGAAAAAGGGGCAGAGACCTAGGCAGAGGGAGCAGCAGGCTCCAATGCAAGGAGCTCGATGTGGGGCTGGATCCCCGGATCCTGTGATCACGACGTGCCCCTAAGGCAGATGCTCCACACGGAGCCACCCTGGCATCCCCGTTTCTGTATTATAAGGGAGACAGACAGGCAACGTGTGTTCAGAGGGACGGAAACAGAGCCCGTGTGCTGAGGTTTCTCGGAGCCCTTTGGACCTTTGGCCGGTGCGAAAGCCATGGGAGTGGGGCCCAGAAACTTTCAAGGCTGAGAATTCCCTTGCTCAATATTCATTTCGCAGATGCCTGATTGCAAGTGGTATGGAATGGAATGGAATGGAATGGCATGGAATGGAATGGAATGGAATGGAATGGCATGGCATGGCATGGCATGGCATGGCAAACGTGTCTGTCTGTTTGGGTTACTAGCAGGGACCAGAGAGCCGAAGCTCTCGACCTCAGGGACTTGAAGTTGCAAGTTGGATGCCAGAGATAGAGAGGTAGGCTCAGGCAGGCAGGGCCAGAAAGCTGGCTCGCCCGCCCAGGGGGGTCCAGGTTTGAGGCATATGGGATCGCAGGGCAGCTGGGACACAGCCTGGTCCGGATCCACCCAGGTCCAGTAGCGTTTCCCGACTCAGGAAAACGTCGGGCGCCCAAGCGGGGCCTTCCTTAGGGATGTTTCGCTCCCCCTTCCCCTCCCCCTCCCCTCCCCCTCCCCCTCCCCGGGACGGGGACGTCTGCAGCTCTAGGGGGCGCACCGGCCGCCGCCGGCGGCGGCAGCGTCTTCCGAACTACCCATGCCGCCCCGGTTCCGGTTCCGGTTCCAGCCCCTGGAAAGGGCGCACTTGGAAACGTCATCCGAGGCGTCCTGCAGCCCTCACCCCCAAAGATCCGGGACACTGGACGGCGGGCGTCGTTCCCGATCGGTTGTAGAAATGTCCGCAAGGGGATCCCTGGGTGGCTCAGCGGTTTAGCGCCTGCTTTTGGCCCAGAGCGCGATCCTGGAGTCCCGGGATCGAGTCCCACGTCGGGCTCCGGCATGGAGCCTGCTTCTCCCTCCTCCTGTGTCTGCCTCTCTCTCTCTCTCTCTCTCTCTCTTTCTTTCTCTATCATAAATAAATAAATAAATAAATAAATAAATCTTAAAAAAAAAAAATGTCCACAACCCCAAAGCCATCCTTACTGCCTCACGTCCCCACGCCCCGGCACCGTGTGCGCAGGGAGAGGGCCCCTCCGCTTTGTCGCCACCGCTACAGCAGACAAGAACACGT